>NC_056741.1:378806207-379003707 GCF_019279795.1 Protopterus annectens
GAACATCCCGCAATGGGGGCAATGGCATTTATTACTTTTTTAAGTATAGATTTTAAATTTTTGCCTTTCCAGAATGTTACAAGTGGATGCTCACCCACAAGTTTTCTTATTAAGTTATCTTCTAATAGCAAAAAACAATTTTTGCCAATAATGGATTTCAAAAGCGATGCATCTTTAGACTGCTTTAAACTTCCTCCGCCCAAACTGCAACAAGTCTGGCAGTTACTTTGGAGTGTTTGCATTCCAGCAAGGTACAGGTAGGAGGCATCATACAGTAACACTTTTGTTGAATTTTGCTTGTAGGGCAGTTTCTCCAGGCAGAACCTTCTTACGGTCTGTGTGTGACTTGCTGAAAAGTAATAGGCCCAAGCACCCCTGGTCAGGTTGACCAGATGGGTAAAAGGGGATCTTTGGTTATTGATATTCTTGAGACAGTTTAATGGCAGTCCCCTTAGACCACAGCCACAGATTCTGAGATTTTTATTGATGTGACTAGGGTTCCAGTATGGGGGGTTGTTTTAGGGGTAGCTGGTTTGCTGAAATGCAGCCAGAAAGTTAGTCTGCGAAGAGGAGGAGGAGGGACGTTACATTTGTAAAATTTTTCCCATTTTGGTGGTAGTGTTAATATGTAAGGGTAGCTTACATGACAGGATCATTTTCACTCAGATAATTTTGCAATGGTTCACATTCCCATAAAAAATAAAATAAATAAAAAATGAAATAAAATAAAATAAAATTATTTCAGGCCCAGGTGGGTCCTCTCAGCCATTACTCTTTTAGTTTTGCTGAGTTTACAGAGTAATTTGTTGTTTTTGTGTGTTCATGCCCTGGTTGTATTAATCCCATAGTTGACAGACTTTCCCAGTTTCAGTTTTCTAGTTTTCACCTATTGGCTAGGCATTTGGATCCAAAGGGTACCCCACCCTTCAGGAGCTGGCTGATTGGAGAAGACTGACATTATCGGTTTTGGCAAATTCTTGGGCTAGAAATACTAGGTAAGATTACTCTCCATTTCTCCAGGTTTTCAAGACATTTTACAGGTCTTTGTTCCCTGGTCTCAGGCCATGGAGAGTACAATTCTTGCTACAATTTTTATTTGGTTAGATCCACAAGCGGGATTCATCTAAAACTCTCAGAGTACACCTGGCTGCTTTAGGATGCTTGGAGCAGTATTTGGGCATTCAGACTTTGTCAGGCCATTAGATTAGGGGGAGAATACTTAAAGGTCTAGAGAAGATGGGGAAACATTCCAGGGATTCCAGAAAACCTATTGCAAGACAACTGCTTCCCCTTGTTATTCAAGAGCTTTACAGGACCATTGGTGAATTTCACTTGTTTGTCTCTATAGCCCCTTTGTTCACCTGTTTGTATACAGGTGTTTCCAGGCCAGTGAACCTCTCTTTTACCTTGGCTGGGAGGATCTTGCCATCCACAGGGAGTTTTCCATGATTTGGTTGGAAAAATCCAAGGCTGATCAAGCTGGTAAAGGTCAGCAGGTGCACCTGGACAAGACCAGGGAGAAAACCACTTGCTCTATGCATTGGGTTAGTTTTCTATTCGATATTACCCCTAAAAGAAAAGGTAAGGATTGGTTGTCATGCAGGCCTCCAGCAGGCCTTTTAACCTCAAAAGGAGAAAAAATCACACTGGAAGCAAAAAATAGCGTAAGCACTTTCGTTTACTGCAAATACATAAACTTCTTCAGACAAATTGACAAGGGAAATTGGTGTTTAAATAGACAAACAAGTAATGACATCATTTCCTACACTAAAAACGAATCTCAATAAAATTCTTCATGCCAAAAAGGAATAAAAGAATTGTCTCCTAATGCCCACAAACCCTCCAAAACATATACAATAAAATGAATACAGATTCACATTACCATCTATATAAAAATACAAAAAATCAATATATATATATACAAATACATATATAAAGAATATAATATAAAATTCTGACTCATACAAAAAATCTATCTAAGCAATGCCTTCAGTTTTAACACACTCATAATAGAGATGGTGTCATTAAGCCCTGGTGACACTGAAGCATTTAATTTAAGTTGCCATAAAAGTTCTTTTTCCTCGAGTTGTAAAGAAACCGGACCTCCCCTATTACTTTCAGACACCTTCTCAATAATTAAAAAATGAAAATCATGTCCTGGGAATAATAAAACATGCCTAGCTGAGGCATTGTTGGTATTTTCTTTAGTGGTGGCATAAAAATGTTCATAAATCCGATTCTTAAGAGGCCTATCAGTCTTGCCAACATAGAATGAAGGGCATTTAGAACATAGTGCCAAGTAAACTACCCCTCTTGTGTTACAATTAAATTTATCCTGTAGAAAGTATTTATTCCCATTAATTGTAAACCAATGAGTCACTAAAATAAACTTACACCAATGGCAAGATCCACACTTGAACATCCCGCAATGGGGGCGATGGCATTTGTTATTACTTTTTTCAAGTATAGATTTTAAATTTCTGCCTTTCCGGAATGTTACAAGTGGATGCTCACCCACATGTTTTCTTATTAAGTTCTCTTCTAATAGCAAAAAACAATTTTTGCCAGTAATGGATTTCAAAAGCGATGCATCTTTAGAAAATGTGGTGATAAAACTTAACCTTCCATAAACACTATTGTCATTATCCACCTGTTGTGTGGGGACCATGGGTGTATTAGATGCATTTAAATGAACATTATTGGGTTCAAAGCCACCATCTACAGATGAGGTGTTAAAGCTAAGAATGGGTTTAAAATAACCATGTGCTGTTTTAGCAGAAACTTCATTGATAAGCTCCTCTACTAAATTACTGTGGGATAACCTCGCTTACCAAACATGTCACCCAGCAAATTACATTCATCAACAAAATCACTCTCCAAAGTTGTCATCCTAGCTGCCCATACAAGTTGTCCATTGACAATGCCCCTCTTTTGGTGGAACGGATGGCAACTGGAGAAGTGTAGAAATGCATTTGAATATGTAGATTTTCTGAAAATCCTAGATGTAAATGAATGCAATAAATAGTTCATAGATAAATACACATCTAAAAATGAAGTGTCATTTTCCTGAAAATCCCATGTAAACTTTAAAAAATTGGTAAAATTAGTGATTCTATCGACAAAAGAAGCAGCAGAAAATCTATCTCCCCTCCATAGGATGAAGATGTCATCCAAATAGTGGGTGTACCATGCGGCCCTGTCTTGGAAGACAAGATCTTTAAATAAAAAATGTTTCTCCCAAAATGCCATTACTGTGTTGGCAAAAGTTGCCCCACAGGGGGACCCCATTGCTACACCCGTTTGTTGTAAATAAAATTCAGAATTAAAAAGAAAATAATTGTTCTTTAATACTAATTCCAACAAATAAATGACCAAGTCAATCTGGTCACCATCAAATTTTTGATCCAACAAAAAGTCCCTGACCCATTCGCAACCAAGATCATGTGGTATGCAAGTATAGAGATCACAAACATCGATGGTAAAAAAATTTAAATTACCATCGAAAGAAAAATTATTAAGGGCTTCTAAAAATGCCCAAGAATCCTTACAGATTTGGTCCTGGTGTTTTAATGAATCTTTCATTTTGCAATCAACAAATCTAGCACACCCATAAGTGATTGACTATCTACCGTCGATTATTGGGTGAAAAGGGGGTTTCTTTAAGTTTTTATGTATCTTAGGCAGCCCAAATAAGGTAGGAATAATTGGGTGTGCAATAATGAGGAAATTAAATAAATCAATGTCAATGCGTTCTTCAATAAATAAATCATTAATGAAGCCCTTGATTTTACGATAGGCCCCATTAATTTCATTAAGGGACACCCTCATATATGCAGCATTGATCTTGCAACATGCAAGATATGCAACATGATCTTGGTTCCGAATGGGTCAGGGAATTTTTGTTGGATCAAAAACTTGATGGTGACCAGATTGACTTGGTCATTTATTTGTTGGAATTAGTATTAAAGAAAAATTATTTTCTTTTTAATTCTGAATTTTATTTACAACAAATGGGTGTAGCCATGGGGTCCCCCTGTGGGGCAACTTTTGCCAACACAGTAATGGCATATTGGGAGAAACATTTTTTATTTAAAGATCTTGTCTTCCAAGACAGGGCTGCATGGTACACCTGCTATTTGGATGACATCTTCATCCTATGGAGGGGAGATAGTTTTTCTGCTGCTTCTTTTGTCGATAGAATCACTAATTTTACCAATTTTTAAAGTTTACATGGGATTTTCAGGAAAATGACACTTCATTTTTAGATGTGTATTTATCTAAGAACTATTTATTGCATTCATTTACATCTAGGATTTTCAGAAAATCTACATATTCAAACGCATTTCTACACTTCTCCAGTTGCCATCCGTTCCACCAGAAGAGGGGCATTGACAAAGGACAACTTGTAAGGGCGGCTAGAATGACAACTTTGGAGAGTGATTTTGTTGATGAATGTAATTTTCTGGGTGACATGTTTGATAAGCGAGGTTATCCCAGTAATTTAGTAGAGGAGCTTATCAATTAAGTTTCTGCTAAAAGAGCACATGGTTATTTTAAACCCATTCTTAGCTTTAACACTTCATCTGAAGATGGTGGCTTTGAACCCAATAATGTTCCTTTAAATGCATCTAATACACTCATGGTCCCCACACAACAGGAGGATAATGACAATAGTGTTTATAGAAGGTTAACTTTTATCACCACATTTTCTAAAGATGCATCACTTTGAAATCCATTATTGGCAAAAATTGTTTTTTGCTATTAGAAGATAACTTAAGAAAACACGTGGGTGAGCATCCACTTGTAACATTCCGGAAAGGCAGCAATTTAAAATCTATACTTGAAAAAAGTAATAAATCCCATCGTCCCCATTGTGGGATGTTCAAGTGTGGATCTTGCCATTGGTGTAAGTTTATTTTAGTGACTCATTGGTTTACAATTAATGGGAATAAATACTTTCTACAGGATAAACTTAATTGTAACACAAGAGGGGTAGTTTACTTGGCACTATGTTCTAAATGCCCTTCATTCTACGCTGGCAAGACTGATAGGCCTCTTAAGAATCGGATTTATGAACATTTTTATGCCACCACTAAAGAAAATACCAACAATGCCTTAGCTAGGCATGTTTTATTATTCCCAGGACATGATTTTCATTTCTTAATTATTGAGAAGGTCTCTGAAAGTAATAGGGGTGGTCCGGTTTCTTTACAATTCGAGGAAAAAGAACTTTTATGGCAACTTAAATTAAATGCTTCAGTGTCACCGGGGCTTAATTACACCATCTCTATTATGAGTGTGTTAAAATTGAAGGCATTGCTTAGAGATTTTTTGTATGAGTCAGAATTTTATATTATATTCTTTATATGTGTATGTGTATATATATATTGATTTTTTGTATTTTTATATAGATGATAATGTGAATCTGTATTCCTTTTATTGTATATGTTTTGGAGGGTTTGTGGGCATTAGGAGACAATTCTTTTATTCCTTTTTGGCATGAAGAATTTTATTGAGATTTGTTTTTGGTGTAGGAAATGATGTCATTACTTGTTTGTCTATTTAAACACCAATTTCCCTTGTCAATTTGTCTGAAGAAGTTTACGTATTTGCAGTAAACAAAAGCGCTTATGCTATTTTTTGCTTCCAGTGTGATTTTTTCTCCTTTTGAGGTTAAAAGGCCTGCTGGAGGCCTGCATGACAACCAATCCTTACCTTTTTTAGGGGTAATATCGAAAAGAAAACTAACCCAATTCACAGAGCAAGTGGTTTTCTCCCTGGTCTTGTCCAGGTGCACCTGCTGACCTTTACCAGCTTGATCAGCCTTGGATTTTTCCAACCAAATCATGGAAATCTCCCTGTGGATGGCAAGATCCTCCCAGCAAAGGTAAAAGAGAGGTTCACTGGCCTGGAAACACCTGTATACAAACAGGTGAACAAAGCGGCTATAGAGACAAACAAGTGAAATTCACCAATGGTCCTGTAAAGCCCTTGAATAACAAGGGGAAGCAGTTGTCTTGCAATAGGTTTTCTAGAATCCCTGGAACGTTTCCCATCTTCTCTAGTCCTTTAAGTATTCTCCCCCTAATCCAATGGCCTGACACAGTCTGAATGCCCAAATACTGCTCCAAGCATCCTAAAGCAGCCAGGTGTACTCTGAGAGTTTTAGATGAATCCCCCTTGTGGATCTAACCAAATAAAAATTGTAGCAAGAATTGTACTCTCCATGGCCTGAGACCAGGGAACAAAGACCTGTAAAATGTCTTTAAAACCTGGAGAAATAGAGAGCAATCTTACCTAGTGTTTCTAGCCCAAGAATTTGCTAAAACCGATAATGTCAGTCTTCTCCAATCAGCCAGCTCCTGAAGGGTAGGGTACCCTTTGGATCTCAATGCCTAGCCAATAGGTGAAAACTAGCAAACTGAAACTGGGAAAGTCTGTCAACTATGGGATTAATACAACCAGGGCATGAACACACGAAAACAACAAATTACTCTGTAAACTCAGCAAAACTAAAAGAGTAATGGCTGAGAGGACCCACCTGGGCCTGAAAGAATTTTATTTTATTTTATTTCATTTTTTATTTTATTTTTTATGAGAATGTGAACCATTGCAAAATTATCTGAGTGAAAATGATCCTGTCATGTAAGCTACCCTTACATATTAACACTACCACCAAAATGGGAAAAATTTTACAAATGTAACGTCCCTCCTCCTCTTCGCAGACTAATTTTCTGGCTGCATTTCAGCAAATCAGCTACCTCTAAAACAATCCCCCATACTGGAACCCTAGTCACATCAATAAAAAGCTCAATCTGTGGCTGTGGTCTAAGGGGACTGCCATTAAACTGTCTCAAGAATATCAACAATAACCAAAGATCACCTTTTACCCATCTGGTCAACCTGACCAGGGGTGCTTGCGCCTATTACTTTTCAACAAGTCACACACAGGCCATAAGAAGGTTCTGCCTGGAGAAACTGCCCTACAAGCAAAATTCAACAGAAGTGTTACTGCATGATGCCTCCTACCTGTACCTTGCTGGAATGCAAGCACTCCAAAGTAACTGCCAGACTTGTTGCAGTTTGGGCGGAGGAAGTTTAAAGCAGTTATCAGCGGTTCTACATCCAAGCCCATGGAGGTCAGGACTTGGTTTATCCCCTCTGACTATTCATCAGCCAAGGAGTGCCCCACAACTTGCTAAAAAGCTACTAAAAAATGAACATCCCTTCCAAAGCACCAACCTGACCCTCCCCAACTATCAACAAATCATCTAGGTAGTGTACTACTGACTGGCAGGGGGCCTGTTTTTGCCAATACTATTGTAAAGCTATGCTAAATATTTCAACATTGCACAAGTAACAAAAGACCCCATTGGCATTGTTGTGCCAAATATCTTCCCATTGAACTGTAAGCCTAACTAAGGCCAGTCCCCTTGTCTCTCAGGGACAAGACAGAAAGCAGTTTGATTAACCATCCTATAGAACCAAGGGTCCATATAGCCCATGATGACCTCCACTGCCTGATCCAAGAAGAGTAGTGTGCCTTTGATAGTTTGGTGTCAATAAAATCATTGACTGAACCCCACTGCTGGGTGAGATAAGTGATAAATCAACCTGAACTCATCTCCTGTTTTTTGAGGGAACTATCGAGAGCTTTCGGCTTCCTGAAGTGCTGATTCTAACTCAACCATCCAAAAAAACCCTTTCACATGTTGGCTTCCCTTATGACTACAAAGTGAGGTAATAAAGACAGTGCTTTGTTGGCATCCTTCTCAATGATTACACCCATAACTGTCACAAAACCAACAGACCAAGTATCCTAGTTTTTCACAGGTGTCCTACCTAACACCTTCTTCCCAATGGCTGCTAAGGCTGCCATCAAGTCCTTGTTGGACATGTTATCAGCATTCAGTATGCACTTTACACCATCAGTATCTATTAGATCAAAGAACTCTACAAACTCCTCTTTTATAATCTTACCTTCGACCTTAGAGTGAACATGTGCTGTGATATGAGAACCAGATGATTAGAAGGAATATATATGCTGTGATATGACAGCCAGATGATTTGGAATGTGAGAGACCAAAGGCAGCCATGGGGGACAAGAACTGGGGAATACACTCATCTGACTGGGCTGGGACCTCCCTCTCTGAACCCATAACCTCCTCAGATCCCCCATGCAAGTTGGATAAAGGTAACTGCACCATCTGGTCAAAATCAGTACCTCCTCCCACTCCAAAGTCCAAAGGTGTAGAGGCAACAAAGTTTCTCTCTAAAGTTAAGTCAAACAGCCTAACTCTCCCTCTTCAGACAAAGAATTTATAAAATCCTCTAAACGGTTATCAGCAGATGGAACCCTACCACTAATATCAAGCCCTGTAACCCCTACAGAGACATTACCTTGTGTTTCTGTAGATATGCCGAATGAGAAGAAGGATGACCTTTTGGCCAGAAACATCTCTGACTATCTTTCTCCAAGCCTTCTTAACTGGAGGTGGTCCCACAGCTGCACCTTCTCCGGATTCATCAATGGTCTCCTCCTGGAATTCAGGCTTTGGTCAGCCACCCACACCGTTTCTAAATCAAGTAGCAAGCCTTGCACTTCCTGCAATTAAATGTAACCATCTCTCTTTAATGGACTACACCATAGCTAAACATGAAAGACAGAAAGAATTAGCACCAGAAAGAATGTAAAAAAATAATGGGGAATCTGATCAACTAAAAGTCATTCAAAGTTCCAGTGTTTTTAAGAGAAATAATGGGTTGCTTTAATGCTGTGCTGCTACGTGGTACTATAATGCATAACCCACAGGATATTTCTCCACAGGATATTTCTCTGCTCCTTCCTTGAAAATGTCACTTTGACTAAAACTAGTTGTGCTGCTGCAAGGGTTCCAAAATGTCATAACATTTCTTCACAAAATAACCACTCTGACAAAACAAAGGATGTGTACAACCTAATAATCAAATGCTGAGGTAAAATTATATAATACCAGTTATCCGAAATGCCATGCCTAAAACTTAACAAAATTTGATACTATCTGTACAACTTTATTATAAATTCATTATATCCAAAATACCATCACACAATTAATTATGTAATACCATTTAACCAGCACACAACCCCCACTGGAACATAAAAACAAAATTTACTGAATTCCTTGTAGTCAGCTTGTATCTGAATCTAAATGTCTCCCAGTGCCATAAAGGAGACAGCTCCTTCCAAGCTTCCTTCTTTTTAAAATTCTTAAAATAAATACCTTCTCTTTCCTATCAAGTGTGTCCCCCC
Organism: Protopterus annectens; assembly: GCF_019279795.1. Taxonomy (NCBI): domain Eukaryota; kingdom Metazoa; phylum Chordata; order Ceratodontiformes; family Protopteridae; genus Protopterus; species Protopterus annectens. The sequence continues at coordinate 378,815,497 of NC_056741.1, forward strand.
CACCCTTTCTCTCTCTCTCTCTCTCTGTCATACAAGCACACTACACCTTTAGATACATACTCTCCAAGCACATGCAACAGATTCCACTTTTCCATTTTAGCATGTAAGCTCTGGGGCTCCTGCCTACCTCACTCAAAAATATTTAATCCTATTATAAATTCTGTACTATACTATGCAATGCACAATAAATAAATAAACCCATGCAAACACACACACAGACATATACATACATATATATATATATATATATATATATATATATATATATATAAAGAGAGAGAGAGAGGGACATCCATCCATTCATCCACAACCCATTTTTAACATAGATATGTGTCTGTACGTGTATATATATATATATATATATATATATATATATATATATATATGTAGATATATATGTGTATATATCTATATAAATATTATATACATACACACACAAACACACACACGTGCGTGCACACACACACACACACACACACACACACACACACATATATATATATATATATATATATATATATATATATATATGGGTCTACTTCACTTGACCTAAAACTCATTTGACTGACACCAATTTGACCTACACCCAATTGATCTAAATTTCATTTGACTGACAGCTCATTTGACTGACTCCCATTTCACTGACATTCAAGACATAGATTTGTTGTGGGTTTCCCTTCACCTGTGCCTTGCTTGTGATAAAAAGAATTACTGTAACTTACAGTGCTGAGTGTTAGAATTCTGATAGTCATGTAGAAAGTAGTGTTGTAGTGTTTCTAAATGTGGGTATGTCTCTTTACATTTTTATGGGAAGTATCTAAAGTAATTTGGTGAATGTTTTGTGAGTTCCCACCAGTAGTGGCAGCATGTAGAGTACTGTAAGGCAAGTTAAAGGTATATGCCCTTTTCCCCACTGTAGTGCAATCCTGGATTTAGTATATATAATTAGGGGAGGTGTGGGGGGGGCATAGCCCCCTCATAGTTTGGTTGTACATTGTCCCGTTTCTATTAAGAGGGTAAGTAAGTCGTTAAGTTCTGGAAAGGGTTAGTTATTGGTGTTCTAAGTGTGCTTGTCTATAGTTTAAGATTTAGTATGTTGAAATTCAGCATTGTAAGCTGTCGGTGAAATGGGAGTCAGTAATTTGAAATTTAGGTCAAGTGGGTATCGATCAAATGGGTGTCAGTCAAATGAGTTTTAGGTCAAGTGAAGTAGATGCATATATTTCCAGGTATATGTATAAGAGCCACTCCCCACCCACCTTTATGTATCCTAGTGCTGTCCTTGTAGTTAATATTGTTTGTTTTCTGTCTCACTAGCTTCTGTTTTTCTCCCACCTTTTCGGGCTTTCTAAAGTTTACAGCTCTGGTCTTGCTAAATTGTCTTCTGCACCCTAAAACGTATATATTGTCCCTACCCTCAACTTGCCTGTAGTTAGCCGTTTCTTGTATGGAAACAATGAAAATTTTATAAATTAAAATATATGCATTTCAGTAGCTGAGAGAGCAATGCTCTATATTACCTTATGTTTAAGAACTTATCAACCCCTTTAAACTAATTCTTCGTTCATCTTTTTCTTTTTTTGTGAATCCACAGGATCAACGCAGTGGCTTCCCATTCCTGTACCCAAATGATCCATTTGTTTTTCCATTGGTAACAGAACCGTCTGGCCCATTTATTCCTCAGTGGAAGTCATACATATCCAACTCTCACCTAAACAGCTGTCCACTGTTTGGCTCTTTGCTGCGGGTGATACACTTCGACTCCTGCTAGTGTCATTAATGAAGTAAGATTAGCACCTGAACCCCCCCCCCCCTCACTGCCTGGTCTCTGTAGCAACTGAGCAGCTAATCAAACACAAGTTATCTAGCATGCTGTCAGGGCTTTATACTTCTGCAACACTCAGACAGGCCAAACTTACTCTACTCATATTTTTTTTACTATTTTATATGTGTAGATCATTATTGATATATATTTCCTTTATATGAAATGTTCTTACATTCAGTGAATTTATTACAAGATCATTCTGTAATTTGTTAAGACCTTGCCTGTTTGCTTAAAGTTTCCTTGAGTGTAAATTTTCAGGCAGTAACTGAAATCAGTGTTCTACTCATAAGGCAATGAGCAAGTCAAATAAAAGCAAACAAATAAATAGTATGACTATTTTACACCATTTACAATAATAAGTAAATTAAGGTGTTTAATAGAACTTTATGTTGCATTACTTGTAATAAGAAGACTGCAGTTTTCTATGTCATGATACCTGGTTCCTCTAATTCTATCAGTTCTAGTGGTACTATAGCCAAACCTAAGACTTGACTACACTGTTTTTAAACAGCATGTGTTTAACTTTGTAATTCTTTATTTTTTAAGATTTTGTATTTTATCAGTTGTATATTATTCTTAACGTAACTTTAGATTGCAAGTGGTGCATTTTTGCCCAGAAGCCCTTTGAAAAATGGATTCACCACATACCTCTCAACCTCTTAGAGCTAGAAATCTGGACAAAACCATAAATAATGGAGGGACAAAGGTTCGAAAACAAGAACAATGTTTAAATATTTCTCTTACAAGGTTAGAAAGTTGATAGAATAACAGGTTTTGTATTAATGTGAATTTTATGAAGGATATGAAGTCTGAAACTCAAATGTCTGTGATTATATTCTGACTTCAGTCCTCAATGATTTGCAAATGATTTGCCAGAAAAACATAATTTTATGAAAAACAGACCAAAAATATTACGCAAAAATCTGGACATTCTGCAAAAATCTGGACAATTGAGAGGTATGCTTTACCAGTCAGACCACCAAGTTAAAATAAATAGATAAAAATTAGGTAAGTAAATAAATACATACGTGGTTATAGAAATTCACCCCAGGGGTTCTACTCATGTCCCTCTTGGACAGGGGCAATTGGTGCTGATTGTGGAAATAAGGGTAGAACTTGTCTAGGCCAGTAAAGGCCCTAGGGCCATTAATCTAGTAACTTCCTATTATCCTATATGCACATACCCACATACATAAATGCATACATGTACATACACACACTTGCAATCACGACTGCTGAGACTGAAACCAGCCCACTATGATCAGTGCTCTACTCTGGTTATCAAACTGAATGAATGAATGAATGAATGAATGAATGAATGAATAAATAAATAACTACTCAGACATAAAGTATAATTATTTACTTTTTTATCTGCATTTATTTATTATTTATGTATTTGCTGTGGTTACCAGGAAGTTAAACTGGGACAAGTCCATTTTCCAAAGGAGGCCTGGGTAAAAGTTTGAGTATTTGTTTGAAAGCACAAAATTTGTAAAAAAAAAAAAATAATAAAAACATACAAATGGAAATTAAAACAGTGACTAGAATGTCATCTAACAAAAAACAGAATATATTCTAGGAATGTTAGATTTACTTAAGGTAGCAGCAGTGGAAATGTCATTGCAATCTAATAAAATCAACATTATGTTAAAATTCCTAATCCAGAGGTTTGTACTCTGGAGCTTTTCTTACCAGGTATCCCCTGTAAATGAACTTTAGTCTCAGCAGAAATAACACAGGTAACCCGTGTAGTAAAAAATAAAACAAATCTTACAAACAAGCATATTTTTTCTAATTCTGTTTCTGCTTGCTCAGCTTTGTGCCTAATGTTTGCCTGTGATTTGCAGTATTTCAGGGCCAGTGTTCCTGTAGTGATAATCAGACGCATCATAAGACAGGATGTCACAATCTCAGCAAAGCAGAAGGAAGTCTGGATAAGGCACAGCTGAGAGCAGCACTATGCAGCAATGGTAAGCCATGCTTAAAAAGGGCACAAATCAGTGTGTTGTTTTCTAATTAGGATCTCCACATTTATTTACCAGGAAAGTCTGACTGGGACAGAGCCTATTTTCAGCAGAGGCCTAGGGAGAAATACTCCAGACACATGTTATTGGAATGTAGGAGGAAACTGGAGCAAACCCATGCGAATGCAGGAAGGACATGCAGACTCTACACAGAAGGAACCCCAGCTGAGAATCGAACTGGTGAGCCTCTTGCTGTGAGGTGACAACCCTAACAACTGTACTACTGCACTATCTGTCTGTTTTCTTTTCATTATTGTTTTGTGTTCAGAAAGTGTAGTTGTGTGACATACTCATTGCAGAAGTTGACTTTTGAAGGAGTGACAGTAGGTCTCCGAGGGAAAGATTCTTCAAGCAGCAAATGCAGCAAACTGGTTATGTCAGTGTTTGTCCTGATTTCTTATCACAGTCTAGATTCCACTTTCTAAGATGAATGTCTAACCCATCCTGATGCTCTGGCATTTGTTGCCAATGTCTCATTTATAAGCAGCGCTAGCCTACTCAGGCTTTAGTATGAAGGAGATGTTTTGGGGTACTGATCCATGACATACAAGGCCTCATGACTTTGTGAAGCATCAGGAGTAGCCACTTTGTACTCACTCCAGCCCTTTTTGCTGCTCAGATCTGCCAGTCACCTAGCTCTTAATGTATTGGAGAGTTCTGGCCCAATTTCTTTAGTTATTAAATGTACCTCATTATGGGGAAATGTTTCTTGTTACAAATATCCTGAAAAGAGTATGCTAGCTTTTTAACTCTGAGTCATTGCATGCTTTACCCAACCCTAGCTTGAAATTTTAAGGTTCATATATTTTCATACTGATTTATGATTGCCTGCATATGAAAAAAACACAGTACTGCAGGTGGTTCAGAGCCACCTAGTCAAAAGTATCTAAATATATATGGCAATATATTTCAGGAACTATCTGAAGCAACACTGCAGTTATAAAGGCTATTGTGGCAGAACCTCAGTTAAAATTCACAAGCTTGAACAAGTCTAAGTGAACAGTTTCAGGAATATACCAGTTACACGAAGGCAGGGCTGTCAACAACCAATCAGGAATATCACATATTCACATTTGGGACCATTATCCCCATTTTTTATGGCTTCTTGGGATGATCTATTCACAAACACCCCACCTCCAGAACCTTAAAAGCCTTGCTTTGCATTATAATATTTGAAGGGAAAGGTAACAAGTTGACATTAGACAAATGGCTTCTGTATAATATACTCAAGAAGCAAAAAGACATATTATGAATAATCAGACAACTTGCTGCAGGGCAACTTTAAAGCATACTGTCACCATTATCACACCATCCAGCAACAGCTGCAACTTAACATATTTTAGAAATAAATAAATATATTACACATCTGTGGAGGCAGGTCTAGTCAACACCCATGTTATTGCATCGCAGATATGGTATTTTCTGTAAAATATGGTCTACTTCCACAGGACCAGCCACATTGATCAACATCAGTAAATTATAAGATCAACATCTGGTTGACACTGCAACTACATGTAGATAAGGGAGATTATCCAATCTGCACAAGTGCAAAAATGCGACAGTCTTCTTGATGAAGAATAAATTCTCATTGCTGATATAATGATGACAGCCTGCGAAACTCCACTATGTAACAATAAAAATATAGAGAACAGAGACAGACTACAGCAAATCCTGAATATCGTGCACTTGTCTCTTCATTGTGTAGCTCAGGCTCAAATAACAATACTTCATGTCCTTAATATAGAGTAACCTCCATAAGTGTTGTAAGTCATTCAGTCACCTCTAGGAAAAGGAAAAGCTATTAGAGCATGATAGATATGTTATCATTCATTCATAATATAATAAGGATACATAACTAGCATTCACTGTTATTCAATTTTTTAAACAAATCTGTTCCGTGGAAATGATAATACAGTAGTTGGATATATCACACTCTATAAAAAGCTGTATCTTGGGCACTATATTAAATATTTGTGTTCAAACTTCTTTATAAAAGACTGCAGTTATTTTTACATTATATCTCTACCAAATGTGTTTTACTATTTGATAGCCAACAAACACAAAAGCCTGAACATAAAACAATCATGGGGGATATGTTTTGTACAGGGGGAGTCATGGCTCTGCATCTTCCAGTATATATTATGAAAGCCCATTAGATGGACCAGTTCAGGACTTCTTGAACTACCAAATCAAGCTTGCCATGAAGGTAGTCTTTCCATGGAATACATTCTATGGAAAAAACTCAAAACACTGAAAAGCTAAAAATGTTGAAACTCAAAATACTGAAAATGTGAATTTGCCATTTCCTCACTGTTGTGAGATCCTGGAGTTGGCATATATAATTAGTGTGTGTGTGTGTGTGTGTGTGTGTGTGTGTGTGTGTGTGTGTGTGTGTGTGTGTGTGTGTGTGTGTGTGTGTGTGTGTGTGTGTGTTGGGGGCAGCACACATCCCTGCATTAAACAGGTTTTCAATATTTTCAGTATTATCAGTTTCAACATTTTGAGCTGAATTTTTGTCCAAATGAATGTATTCAGTCTTTTCATAGTCCCCTGATGACTATATTGTCACTTTTTGGCATTTCTTATGATGTAAAATATGTAAACTTTAGATATTTAGTGAGGTTATTCACCTGGTTCAACTCAGACAACATTTTATAGTGGTAGTCCTCCAAAGATGAGACCCCTTTTTTCACATTCGTGGAAGTGTGTAGTTTTTAATGCCCTCTGTCCTTGTTTGTAAGTCACATATTGAAGGACACAAATGTCCTAGTTCTTTTTTCAGTGCTGCCACTTAAGCTCATCTAGTCTGGTAGAGGATAAGTGTGTGTTTATGTCTCCTGAGCTGGAAAACCTACCACATGGTGTACTAGATGCCTGCAATTCTATACTGCAAAAATATCATTGTTTAAAATTAAGTTGCTTAACCCTCTCTGTGAGGATGCAAATTTGGCAGTCTTCATGAAAATATGATCTATTTGTGGAGATTCATTTTTATTCTTTTCTTGATCATCACCATTCACATCATCTTCATGATCATCAACCCTCTTTTTCCCATTTTTCTACATGGGGTTGGGGTGTTGAAACAGCTGTCATTATCTCTCAGTTCAGGGCCACTCTCCTACCTTTTTTAATAGTCATGCCTGACTGTCACAGGTCATCTCTCACACAATCCATCCTTCTCTTTGCTGGATGCCCTCATTCCCCTTGCCTTCTTCCTGCCTGTCCCCAGTCATCTTAACCAGATTGTCTTCTGCTTTCTGGCACACATGCCTGCACCACCATAGTCTGCTTGCTTTGACCTTCCCTGCAGTAGGACCTACTTTGATTTCTGCTTTGATGTCCTCATTTCTTCATCTGTCCCACAGTGTGCATATTACCACCCATGTCAGTCACTCCATTTCCATCACCTCTAGCTTCCTTAACTACTCTGCCTTCACTGCCGGGTTTCTAGACTATACGGTAGTACTTTTCATACCAGTTTTGTACACCTTACTTTCAGCTTCTTTGTCATTCTTCTTCCTCACACTACCCCTGACTCTTTGAAACCAGTTGGCTGCAGCTCCTGTGATTCTAGCTTTCACCTCCTCATTCAGACTTCCTTTTTCTGTATCCACTCCTCCTAGATACTTCAAGCTATTAAGCGTTTCTAATATTTTGCATTCTATTTCAATTTTCAGCTTTTTATGTTTTCTCCAGTTTGTTGCCATTACAACTCTCTTATCTGTGTACCTTCAGATTTGTATTCTTTTCCCTTATTATTTACTGAAGTTCATGTGCAGAGCCTGCGTGTAATGCCATTGCCATGTCATCTGCGTACAGCAGATTTGTTTTTCTGACCTGTTTGCTAATGTAATCCATCACCAGTATAAACAGTAGTAGGCTCAGAGATGAAGCATGATTCACACCCACTCCCTCTGGGAACACCTTTCTGAGAACGAACAATGTTCATACTTGTATCATTGGGTTCTTGCACATAGCCTTCACTAATTTCTACTGATGTTTCTGGGATTTTGAACCATTGCAGGACTGCCCAAAGTAGCTTTCTTAGGACCTTGTAATATGCTTTCTCCAAGTCTAGGAATGCCCAGTTGGACTCTTTCCTTATCTCTAGCTATCTTTCTTAATGCAAACTTTGGGTTGGTTGTGCTGCACGTGGATCTGAATCTGAACTGCTCATCTCCAATACTTCTTTATACTGCTCTGCATATTTATTATCAATCACTGTCTCCAGAACGTTCATGCAATATGATAACAGTTTGATATCTCTAAACTGTCCACAGTTGTGAATGTTCCCTTTGTTCTGGCCCTGGTATGCTTATTCGCCAGTCATATTGGATACAGCTTTCTCTTCACCCTGCTAAGAGTACTCTCTGGAGCCATTTCTCTCCTAACTCACCCAATGTCTTAATCATACCTACCATGATCTCATCTGAGCCTACTGCTTTCCCCTGACTTCTTTTTTCTTTCTTCTAGGATTGGCTCTTCTTTCATTGTAAGCTGTGATGTCTCAGTACAGCTTCTGTGGGGTTTTCTTCATTCAGAAGCTGTTGAAAGTACTGCTTCCATTTGTCTTTGATGTAATGTGGACAGATAAGCAGATTGTTGCTAGCACCCCTTATGAAGGGTGTCTATCTTTTTTATCTTTCTGTCTTTGCCTTGCAATCTGAGTTTCTTTGTGCCATCAGCTGAGTAACTTTCTAGAATCTGGTAGAGTGCCTTTGATGCCTTGTTTTTTCAATAGCAACTGCTCTCTTAGCCTCTTTGTTAACCAACCAGTATTTCTTCTTAGCCACATTTGTTTTTCTCTATCTCCCACTTTTTTCTGCACTCCTTCTTTCTTTTGATGACTTCCTGGACTTCTATATTCCACCACCAGCTTAACTTGTATACCTTATTTCTGTACCTGGCTATAGTCCTCATGCATACTGTTTTGAGGCACTGCCATTCTTCTTCAACTCCATCTATTTCGTCTTCTTCCCAAAGTGCTAGAGCCCTGAGTATTTCTTTGAATCTAACCTATGTCCCTGTGGGGCTACACTCACTATAGTTTCACTGACAGGATGCAGCTTAGGAAGAGAACAGCAGCAACTACTCATGGGGAGGACAGACTACAAATTGTGTGGAAACTGTGGTGAGGGAGAGGCTTCAGAAGACAGTGAGAGATGTCATCAGAGTTAGTGACAGACTCATGACAATCAGACTCCAGTGCAAGAATAGGGCAGTATTCATAATCTCAGGCTCTGCCCATAGCAGAGTTGTAATAGTGAGGAAAAGTGGGCATTTAGGCAGCAGTTGCAGGACCTACCATATAAATCATGACAACATGAATTGGTGTTGATAATGTAGGACAGACAGAACAGATTATGTGGTCTGCCTGGATCCACATGGGTGGGGCAACATGAATAAAAGAGATGCCTTTCCAGACTTCTGTCTGGCAAATGGCTTGACTGTGGCCAGCACATGGTTCAGCAAGACATACAATCAATCTCACATACAAGAAAGGCTAACATGCAGCTCATGTAGACTTGCTCCAAGTAAGGAAAGGGCAAAGAGGTAGAATTACTGATTGCAAAGTCATCCCCAGTTCAACAGTCAGTCCATAACATAAACCGCTGGTTGCCATAATCAGTAGTCAGAGAAGGTTGTAAGATCAACAGAGACTAAGCTGAAGACCTGAAATCTGACTGCAGAGGAAGCGCAAGAACATACAAACTCCACACAGACGTTGATCAGAGGTCATGATCAAACTTTGCACTTGTGTATAGGAGGCAAAGAACTTAACCATAATGCCAAGAGTGCAGCTTTTCCAGTATCAGGTGAAAAAGTGGAGACCTCAGTGATTCAATTTGTTTGTTTAAATATATCAGTAATTAAAGTAGCTCTTTTATTTTCCCCATATTTTGTAAGCTGCCTAAAGAGTTATCAATAAATGGATTAAGTACTTTCACTAGAATTTTGCCATGTCCCATAAGATAAAAATAAAGTAAGACATAAGTTACCTTAGAGTTCAAGAATGCTAACATTTTAAGCCTGGCCCCATAGCACAGAGAGATAAAACCCTGAATGCCCCCTGATGACCTGTGATTGACTAGCGGCAAGACCAGGTGCCTGAAGATGAGACTGAGCTGCTGATGCTGACTCACGATCCTGGGGGAGGGGGCAGCTAAATTGTTGCATTGGCTATTGCCATAGCATTATGAGCCAAATCAGCCTCATACTCAAAGATGTGTTCCACTTGAAGGGGAGGTGCACTTGCAAGGGTTCTGTGTGGATTTGAATAGGACAGTATATAGAATATGTAGATTGACCTGCTCCCTAGCACCAGACTCACCTATTGTGGGGAATAAATTGGCTTGTGAGCTATCACCCCAGTGAAGGAATGAATGAATGGGTCAATTGAGTACAGGAGGAGTAGCCATTGGGCATTCCCTGCAGTCTGTAAGAAATACAATTGCTAACAGTTTGAAGGTCCTGTATGAACAGCAGCTGAGCAATTTGACCTACCTGAATTCATAAGCACAATTCACAGTGATGACTTATGCTTTTCATGAAGTTATACAGTTCTGTGACATTATTGGATACATTTTTCATAGCTGAGATAACAAATCTTGGAGTGCCATTTCTATATTTCTTTCACAGTCACACAAGTAGTCACCAGATCATGACACAGTTCTAACATTCACACTACCTTCAAATATTTTATCACACAGATGCATGAAGGTAGCAAAACAAATGAATAAGCAAACTGACATTATTTTAGTTAGATTTCCTGGCTGAATACTCATTAGATCTGGTCACTGCAGAGGCACAGATCAGAGCAGCATGCAGATCTGACTATTTACACAGCTGCCATATTGCCAAGTCCCACATGTTTTATTTATTTTATTGTTCCCCAGGCTGGTCTAACATCATCTCATACCTACCTTACCCCTAGGCACCCTAGTGTCATTCTCTGTTTGCTGTTATGTTTTCTTGTAGACATCCTAGTTTTATTGATGTAAGCTCTAGAAAACGTTTAACTGTCCTAAAACTTAGTTGTATTGATGTAAGCTGTAGAATACATCTTAACCTTACTTCATGTAATGTTTTCATATTGTCATCCTAATTTTACTTGATGTAAAATGTACATTGTTATACATATGAATTGTGAAGCTTTTTTCCCCAGGCCTCCGCTGAAAAAGGACTTGTGTCCAATCAGACTTTCCTGGTAAACAAATGTAAAATAAATAAATTGTTATTAGATAGTTTATCTGCCAAGGGCTTATACATGGTTAGTAGGTCTAACTGTCAAACATACGACTTATGGGTCTAAAAGAAGCTTCATTGCAATAATTTAATGTTATGCATTTTTATGATGGTGCCATTTATTTTAATTTGACTATTTTGTGATTATAACTGGTGTCCTTTTTGCCAATTCTCATGCAATAGTTACAGATATTAAAGGTGAGGTCATTACTGCTCTGCCAGGTGTGCATTTTAGTAGACCATTCTGAAAAAAATCAGCATCCTTTATTAAGAAGGTATACAATTACACAATTTGGAGTCATCAGCATACCTGGCTATCTGAGACCCATTCCTACTTTTGTACCTGAGAGAAAAATAATCCAAAAAGAAGTGACTCAAGTACAGAACCAGTCAGACACCACTACTACTCTTTTCTGGACAGACAGTTAACCTCCCTACCCAGACTTCTTGTGCTCTTTTGGTTAACCAGTGATTTACCCAGTGAATTACAACAACAGCTGCAAAATATTGTAATTCTTGGTAACTTCAACATAAATCTTCTCAAAACCTCAAATATCATCATTCTTAATATACTGTCCAGCCATGTTCTCATACAAATACTTGAAGAACCTATTAGATTAAATTATGGCTCAAGAAATCATTCCATCCTAGAACTCATAATCACCAATTATCTTTGCTTAATACCTAATCTCTCTATTCTGCCCCTTCCATTTATAACAAAGGCCCAATCACCTTTACTCTAAAAGGGCCAGACAACAAGCCTTAATTACATTCATTCATTCATTCATTCATTCATTAAGCCTTAATTAACAAGCATTAATTACCTTTCATCCAAGAGCCCCCAAAAAACACTACTGTTCTCCAAACTTAACTCTCTGTAATAAACTGAGAGATTTTACTTTCAAACCAAACTCCTCCAGAGATACTACCTTTCTCATCAACACTCTACTCAGTAAATTACAAAACAAATACTTCCCCAAAATATCCAAGCTTCTAATATCAGTCGCTTACCAAAGAACTTGGGGGAGAGGGGGTGGAACTAGTGGGAAGCATGATGACAGGGTAAACTGGTGTGCTCCTAGCCTAGAGTACCTTACAATATTCTTCTTGTGTTAAAAGATGCTTGAACAATCCATAAAGTAAAAATGTCCTTTTAAATATTCTGTGCCAACAAGTAGCTACCCCACTCCACCTGTTGTGTCTTCATCAGAGGTTTGTTTTCAGTATGAGCTACAGCTATGGCTGAAGATCAATTGCAGTGGGAATCTGGGATGGATACATTAGCCACTTTCCTAAATCAAGCCCTGGCTGATACCAACAAAATGTGATACCACAATTCAGGGCCAATAATGGCCACAAAAGCTGCTGACATTACATCACTCACTGCTAAGACGGAATTCCTGTAGTCAGCTACTTCTGTGAATGCAGCTGAGAGCCAAACACTGCAACTGAAGGTAGATGCATGAGAAAGGGAGGTTTTAAAATGTAAAGAACAGACAGACAACCTTGAAAACCATCATGGGCATAACACCCTCCATCTTTTCAGACTAAAAGAGGGATTGGATAGTAAAAATGTAAGGGAGTTCCTAAAAAAATATTTACCTGAGTTCCTGGGCATTCAAGATTCTGTTACCAAAGAGAAAACACATAGGGCAGTCAGAGCAGTCCCTCCAGCTTCCAACCCACTGCACTATATTATCTTCTGCCTTTTAAACTATGCAGATAAGGAAATGATGCTCGGCAAGGTGAAAAGGGGTAAATCCTTACAGTTCCAAAACCAGAAACCTAGAATAGTGCAAGATTTATAAACAACAAACACGAAAAGAAAAATAACGACTAAACCTTAAAGCAAAAACACAACCAAGTGGAAACAAACTGGTAAAACGGCACGGACTGTTTATTACTGTAAGCGCTTTCGGCTGCAATAATACTCAGCCTTCATCAGACAAAATACATAACACTCAGCAGCACTTATATATAACAACTCAAGTTAAAACTCATAAATCAATTAACCTATCAAAGAACAAAGTCAATTAAGACCTATAAAACGTAAACATTGAAGCTTCAAAAGGCTGAAATATCAGCCATACAATAAAAAATTAATTTTTCAATAATCATTTTATATGATTATAAGAAATAAATAACCACCATAAATAAATATCTATTATTGACTTGTCACAAGACATTAAAAGTGAAAAAACATGAAAAAACAAACATTACCTTAACAACTCAAATTTGACATAGTTTATAATACTACATTAGTTTATAAATGATTTAATTTAGATCTTAAACCTTCATAAGCTTTAAAAATTAGTAACCCAAGTAATTAATACTCACAACCTAAATATTCATCTAAATAAAGCTTTAAGCTTAAGAATACACTTAATGGAAGCATAATCATTTAAACCTGGGGGAATCTGTGCAGATGTTCTAATCTGCCAAAACAATTCCTGCTCCTCTAAATGGAGCTGCCACGGACCCCCTCTAACATCACTTTTAATCTGATGGACAACAGTAAACAGAAAACAATGTTCTGGGTGCTCCAAAATGTGCCTAGCAAGTGCATTAGTCAAATCCTTCCTCCCTATGGCATATAGATGTTCATAAATTCTCTTTCTTAACCTCCTCTCGGTTTTGCCAGTATAGAAAGAGGGGCATTTCTCACATAAGGCAACATATACAACCCCACTAGATTCACACTTATTTTGTATACACTGCCATATTGGTGATTGTGATTAAAAGAAACAAGAAATGTTTTGCATCTCCTGAACCAGTTTTAGTATTTCTGCATTAACACCTGCTGACATCCAACATATCTAACCTTTCCAAACCTTTTGTAACACAGCAAGGAACCAATGGAACATCCTTTCCACTCTCTACTCAGCAAAATAAACAGCTTGGAGATCAGTCCTAAAGATTCAAAAAGGTCAAACCAGGGAAATTTGCTGCAGTAGCAAATGCTCCCAGTAACTCCTCAAGGAGCCACTGTAATAAGGATGTCCTCCTAAAAGTGATAAGATCACCTGAAAGTTAACACACAAGGAAGTGGTAAGGCAACTCTTTGCAGTCCCAGTGGACAGCAAGTTCAATCCTCTCTTTCTAGAAGAAAGCACTGAAGGAATGGGGTCAGTGGTAAATCACCTTTCCCCCCAGCCTAGTCCAATGGTTTATAATCCAGACAATAAGCTGAGACTGTTGATGAACCTAAACAAATGCATCAGCATCAAATGCTAAACCACTTGTCAAGATGGGAGACAGTGCACTGCAGAAACCATGGCAGTCTAAGCAAAAGACTGCTAAAATTTTACTGTAAAATTGTATCCTATATTGAAGAGCTCATGGCAAAACCTCATTCACCTGTGGAGAGCAAAGGGTGAATTAGTAGATCATAAGGATATCCTAATCCCTACTACAGTGTTTATTTTAGTTTGTCATCTGGATGCCGGTCATCACATTATTGGTGACAGCAGCAGCTGCTTTGCCATCATGATAAATTGCGCTTTCAAAAGTTTGATTACTGTTTTCTAGTTGCACTAGTTTGTAGCTTAGATCACTGTTAGTGTCATCACTTGTAGTTGATAATGTTATCATGTTTTATCAATCAACACACCAGGACTAGGGTTTAAGGAAAAAAGGAATGCTTTTAGAATTTGACTTAGGAAGAAACAGTGTAACATAGGTTTTGAGCAAGAATTAAAGATTGGCAGGCTACATGAATGATGTTTAAGTAAAATTCTAGGTGATTTTGCTCTAGTGAGTTTACCTTGCTCCTCTAACAGAGGGCTTTCAATTTTTATGCACCCAAAATAATGTAGGCAGCACCAACACTTGGTTATAAACCAGGAAGGAAGGTGGATCCTTGCTAAACTAAAAACTCCATTAAGGCCTGATAATACTGAGTTCAATTTATGGTCATAACAATGATGCACCAGCCTTTGATGCCAACTTCTTTGCCACCCTAAAACATTTTAACCAAGTCCAACTCCCTATCCTAATAGGTGGGGATTTCAATGTAGCACCAAACTCAGTGCAGAATCATACCACACCTACAGCAGAGACATACCCACTGTCAAAGGTTTCTATTAGACAGAATGAAAAAATTAGGGCTGAAAGACATTTGAAGACTTATTCATCCAGATGACCTAGGCTTTACCTAGTCTACCTCTTCTGGTGAAAATAATAGTAAGATAGACTATATTCTGATAGCCTCTGCATTAGCACAAGTAGAGGATATCACAAATATCCATGCCCATTGTCTGACCATGAGCAAGATAAGTTTATCATTAAAATAGGTCTCATGTGGCTCTCCAAAAAGTAACCTATGAAGGTTAGACCCTCATATTCTTACTGACCCTACTACCAGAGCTTTTATAGTGGATAAGGTATTGACATACATATCTCTTAACCCAGTCATGTCTATTCCTGCATTCACTTGGTGGGAATCATTTAAGTTTAGACTTAAAGACATTTGTTCTGCAGATAAAGCTAAATTTTTTAGTGCTCTAAATGATCATTTTCAAAACATGGAATCCCAAGTTCAGGAAGCATACACTAGGCTGAAAGTCAGAAGATTTAGAGATAAGCAGGAAGTGCTACATTATAAATCAGTGAAACAAAACCTTAAGGTAAGTTTAACCGAAAGGGCAAATCCTTATTTAATAAGAGCTGTCCTCCAGGCACAGGCTAACTCAGATAAGCCAGGCAAATTTTCAGCATCCAGATTCCAGACTGCGGCAGAGAAGGGAGCAAACCAGGATAGGTTGCATTAACAATGGGGGGATGTTAAATGGACCCAATGTCTATTAATAAGGAATTTATCCATTTTTTCTCTAATTTGTACACCCCTCCTGTGAGTAGGGAAACAATGGGCTATTCCTTGGATTTCCCCTTACCTAAGCAACTTAAAATTTCCTCAAATTTCTGCTGCAGAAAATCTGACTTTAGAAAGAGCAGCTAACCTGTAGGAAGTATCATCAACCTTTCAAAGCACCAGACCTAGATGGACTCACAGTAGATAATTTATAAAGTGTTGAGATCCTATCTTACATAAATTCTGGCAGATCTATACAACAGTATTAAAATGCAGGACAATTGGCTGGATCTATGTGTGTCTCAAGAACAATTGTCTATCTCAAACCTGACCCATTTTGATGGTTAACACTTATATACTAAACTATACACCAGAATTCTAGTGGGCAGACTCAGTAAAATACTTCACGTCCTGAGTCATCCCTCCCAAGTATGCTTTGTGAAACAGAAATCTATACAGATCACTTTCACGCTCTACTTCTTTATAGAAGGTGTGGAAAACGACCAGTGACAGTCTTGCTGCACTTTGAAATGTAGTTGACAACATAATTTGGGACTACCTTTTTTTACCTTTTTAAATTTGGCCTCAACTCTGAATTTATCAAAAGTATCAAGTATACAATGCACATGTCGGTGGTGCTTTACCAGATTAATTGATCTCACTTCCTTTCGGGTATGGAAGGGATACCAGGCAAGACTGCCCCCTTTCCCATCTCTTTTCCTACTGGCTTTTGAGCACGTATCCCTTATGATTAGGAATACTGACAACCTTCATGGTTGGGATTTAATGGGAATCAAATCTCACCTGTTTCTATTTGCAGATTCTTTCCTTTTGTTAACAGAAGATCCAAAGGAAGATATTCATTTTCTTCTGCTGATACTGTCTTTATTTCACTACTATTTAGGCCTCAAGATGAATTTGAGTAAAACTGAAATGGTTCCAGCTAATCAAATGGCCAAAGGCCTTAGTAATGAAACATGTCTCTTCCCAGTTGAGAGGACTAAAAAGACACTAAGATATCTAGGTCAAATGCCGAGAAGTGACTATTGAGAGATAATTAATATAAATCCAAAACCACTTTGGGGCACTCAGATTTTCTTAGTTCATTCAGAGAGGAAGTTTAAATTATCCCAGTGGAGTAAAATTTAATTCTCTAAAGCTGAATGCCTAATGCTTTAGTTCATATTGAATGTAAAGCATTTATAATATTACTAGTCATGCCCTTATTCTGCCAAGAAGATGGGGAGGATGGGGGGTCTTCTGGATGTTTGTCAAACAGCAAATGCATTGGTTAGATATACATATTTAGCACCATCACAGTCCTCTTCTACTATGGGTGGATCTTGAGGCAGGATTGTCTCATGCCACCTCTCACAAGGCTATGGTATGTTATCCAAGAAGCTTCCAGAGTCACTTGCTAAGTTGGCTCACCCTTACCATAACTCAGCAAAGTGGTCTCTTCCCATATCAGGTGACCTGGTATATCAATGCCCTGATTTGGGGAAACACATATGTATCTAAAGGTAAACAATAAACAGATTTTTTTTGGAAGCCTTGGACAGCCAAATATCTCAGAAGGGTTAGTCAATTATTGATAGATGGCAGGTTACACAACCTATGTTTTGTTACATTTGCTCTTCTACAGGAGGGCTACAACCTCCCTTCCAATGACTTTTGGAAATATTTGTAGTTAAGACATACCTTCTATCAATCTTTGCTAAAGACTTGGCCTAGAGGGCAGTTAATTACTATCACTCAGGCTCTAGTGCCTTTTCCTGGGACTCAGGGTACTTTTTCTGTTTTTAAGGCATTACAGGTATATATTGTGTTTTAGATAAAACAAAATCCATGTCAGCAGAACCAGCAGCAAAATGTCCAATGGACTTTTTGCTGCTGGTTCTGCTGACGTGGATTTTGCTTTATCTATTTCAGTTTGTTTTAATTTTCCTGTTGCTTCAGTATATCTTGTGTTTTCCAAACCTGGGATTGCTAAATCAATTAAACATGTCTTGATTATTGCTGTCTTCTCTGATGGTGACTCCCAGATGAACCTAAATTCACAGTGCAACATCCTTCTCAACCTGTCATAGACACCAAGACATTTAACACATCAGCTGAGATTGGTTTATCAGGACTCCAGAACATATGGCAGAGAAGGGGTTTTATAACTCAGCAATGTATCTGGTATGCCCAGAGGAGAGGGCTAATAAGTTTAATACTTCTTGGGGTGTGTCCAGGTTTGTAGAATATGAGGGTCAGTAACAAAATTAGATACAATTTTAGGTTTTATGATCCCCTTCTTATCTTCCATATGGATTCTAAGTATTTTCCAGATGTATTTAAAATAACTTCCCACAAAAAGCCAACTTTCCATAAAGATGTTTGTTTCAACATTACACCAACATGTTTATTTTAGGTGTTTTTGTTACGTTTGTTTTACAGCATGTTCATCTGGTTAATGCTTACTTATTTTTTCCAAAACAAAACTTACCAAAGAACTCAAAGCCTTATCAGAAAATAGAGATGTATACTACCAAAAAACATAGCAAAAACCGCAATGTGCACCCTTTCACATACTCTACATTTCTCATCCACCACTCCAGACTATACTTCTCTCTCATTTCCCCCAGTTCACTGTTCTTTCTCTTGGTCCTTCTGCTCCTCATTTCTCTCCCATCTATAATATTTTTATCTATATGGTGAAGTAAATAGAAGGCTTCTGGGGTGGTGAACTAACATATGCAAAACTTAGTTATACTCTAGTGTTACTCAAATGCTTCCTGCAAAGAATTAATGTGATGCATTTGTATGTACACATATTTATATTAAACTTGTAACCCCTGTCTGATCCTGAAAATGGTATTCTCAGATCAGCATTTTATCCCGCACAAATATAAATAAATAAATACATACATGCCAATATTTAGTTAATTAACTAATTAAACTACCTATGGATTGATACGTAATGATTTTAAATGTGTCACTAATCTACATATATGGAATAATATTATATGCATATAGCAATAGCAAGATAAGGAGTATGTTCTGTCTATCCTTCACCAAGAGCAACCTTTAGCTCTTCAAAGAATGTGAGAAGTTTCAAAAGACAAGACCACCCCCTTTAATAAAGTTATACTTTTCCATATCTAACAGACCTATGTCCCCTGTGCCATTTTAAATAAACTCCATCACTGTTGTCTATATGATTTTGATTTACACAGAAAAACTGGTCAGGCAAATTGGTCTAGTATTGTCTGCTGTGTTTCCCCTCCTTTGTGAACTGGTATAACTACATGTTGTCAGCATTTCTGTGAGTGGTTGGGACTGGGCATATCTCCCGAACACAAAAATGTCGTACTTTCATAGAAAGCAGTAAGCAAAAGTTGAGTGTTAGGTCTTAGGTCACACTCTGGAGCGTTGCCATTTTTTATTTGTTAATTAACTGTGCAAGTCAACAGATGATCTAAAGTGAAACTTTTTCAGCTAAACTATAGGCTACAAACACTACAGATAGCAGTCTATTCACAAATGCTTTAAATGTCATTTGATGGGAGCTACAGAATACAGCATAAAAGACTGCCTACATAGTGGCATGTTAAAGATCCAGACCACCATCACACAACATAAAATGTTTTTTCTATGTAATTAAGAAATACACATATTAATCCTGAAAAGTCTCACATAAAGATGAAACACAGTATTAACTTGTCAGAAATTACTTTGATCAAAATTAACCGTGAACAAGGCAGGAAGACATATTTTTTTTGCTTGTTTAAATATACATCATTGACATCACTAATGACTGAGCAATGAGGGCCATTCAGCACAGAAGAAACCAGGACAAATGCATGACTTCCTTATTCACCTCAGGGAGGGGGCTTCAAAAATGCTTATTTTTATCACCTTCCTCATCTCAGTAGGAACAAAAGGAGAAGCTTCTACCCATTTGTATGTACCCATGATAAGAAACTTATGGTTGAACTAATACTCCTTTATGGTAACTTCATTCCATGACTGTGTCATGCTTATTGCATTAACAGGGATTTCATTCTTTGTTTCAGGATTGTGTATTACAGACATTTTCTGGCAGCCATGAACTGTATTTTGTATAAATGGGTCATGAGGCAGCCTAGGTTTTACAGATAATAAGCATCCAGGAAATTAAAAGGTGACCTTCCTAACTCTCAAAAGCATAGCACATTAGCTGACTACCTAGTTTGCCTACACTTAACCCAACCATGTTTCAAGCTGTTATAAAATGCCAGGGGTTGTCTTTATGCTATGTGGGTCATTTTGCACAGATGTATGAAGGTAGCATGAAGTTTGTCTCTTATTTGGTTTGTCTTTATTTTGAGTCTATTCAGTCTAGGTTAAACACTACATATTGGGGACAAGCTGTGAGTTATATGTTTAGGAATATTTTAACAACATCAGACAGAAAAGTTGGAGGAAAAGAGAGAAAATAAAGAAAATGTAAATGTCTCAAAAGGGGTGAAAAAAACTTGTACTGACACATATGGAAAATAGTAATGTTAAGTAATTCAAAGAGGATGATGATAGTGACCATTAAGAGCAAAGTTTTATGGGCAGATTCAATAAACCCTACATGGTCTGTTAAGATCATGTGTGTGTGTAGTGCACTATTTTAGATTCAGTAAGTGGTTCTACACAGTGTGGAGGTGTGCAAACGTGGTAAACACTATGGCATGCTAATTACAGCATTAGCAGCAGAACTGTATGCTAATCAACTAATCCAAGATGGAGGCACTGTTCAGCAACCTATAAAGCAACCGTGTTGAATCAGTGCTGGTTTTCCCTGATAATTCCAAAATCTATTGGAATACAGCCACAGAAAGGAGTCTAGTCAGAAACAATGTTACTGGCTGCTGTTGTTTTAATTCATGTGTGTGTGCAACAGGCTGAAGTCTATGCTACTGCTGCTGCTAATAGACCAATGCCAAGAAGGAGAAGAGTTTTCAGACCCTGTTTAACTTGTCACATTCTGGATGAGGTGAACATTGTAGAGTGCTACAGGGTGGATACAGGCACACTACAGGAACTCTGCAAACTCAGTCATCCTCAACTCAGAGCTAGGACAAACCAAGGAGAACCCATGCCAGTGGAGACAAGGGTATGTGCAGCACTTAGAATTTTATCTACAGGAACCTTTTTGAGACCAACAGGGGAGATGCTGGTGATGCCACAGGCATCAGCATCCAGGATCCTCCATCAGTTCCTGAATGCTATGCTCCAACATGCCAATGACCACATATATATTCCTGTAGTTCTGACAAGAGTGCCAGTAATATGCAGGAGTTCTACCCTGTAGCACCCTACCCTGAAGTACTGGGTGGAATAGATTGCACACATATAGAAATTAAGGCACCACCTGGGGAACAGGGAAGGCTCTACATAAATAGAAAGGGGTTCCACTCTATTAACTGCTAAGTCATGTGTAATGCCAAGGGAATCATCTTGAATGTGTGTGCTGACAACCCAGGCAGTTACCACGTCTCACATATCTGGCACACTTCCCAACTGTATCAGATGTTCACTAGGGGGGATATCCCACAGGATCATTTACTGGGGGACACAAGTTATGCACTGGAACCGTGGCTGATGACGCCCATCAGAAATGCATACACACCCACTGAAGAATGTCATAATGAGGCACACACTCAAACCAGAAATATCATACATCATGTGTTTGGGCTGCTAAGTCATGGTTCCTGTGCCTAGATACATCTGGGAGAGCCCTGCAATACAGTCCATGTACATGTACTGAAATATTTACCATCTGTGCAATGGTACACAACATCATTCTGAGAAAGCAGCTTCATCAGGATCAACAAGGGGAAGGGGCACACATTCCACCACCAATGGCAAAGACACCACAGCTACACACAGGTGACGAGTCAGAGGGGAGCCAGCAGCTGCTGTGGGTGTAGCAGATGTAGGTGTGCTCAATATGCCCTAGCATTGGCTAAGAGACAATGCATAGCACATTCACTTACCACTTACCACTTAAGGGGCTAAAACATTCATCTTACACATATACATATAGTAACATTGATGCCAGGTAAAGCTCACAACCTTCACCTACCCAGGTAATGGCTGTGTACTGCTTGCATTAGACAGAGTCAGCCCTGAACTAAAAATGTTGTAACTGCTGGATTTATAAGGTAAATTTTAAACCTGGAGTGTTTTGTGTAATAATACAAATCAATGGAACATCCTTGCATGTTGTTACTTGGTAATGTAAGCAAGTAAAAGGTGGGTGATTTGTACAAAAATAACTTTAACATGTAACAGCAGAGACTTATGTGTCTACATGTGTCCTCTATCAAGAAGTAGGCCCCAGGCATCAAAGATCCACACATTTATACCTCTCAAAAGAACTGATGGTCACTGAATGTCCTCAGTTTGGCCTCATACTTTTGTACTGGAAAATCATTAAAGAGAGAAGTTAGAAAGTAATGAGACACATTTCAGTTTCAGACTTCAAAACCCTCAAAAGATTATTAAAAATGTTTGATTCTATCAACTATATAACTTTCTAACACCAAAATATGTCAAAGGTACAATTAGCAAAACAACATCACAACTGCAGATTTACTAAGCAGTAAGTCAGCTATGCACCCTGAGCATCAGACACAAATGTTATGTATCCCTGAATCCAAAAAATAAAAAACAAGGATAGGGCACAGTTATCATCACTTGTTCCGGGTGTTGTGTGTTGGGGTGGAGTGGGAGACAGCCAAGCTCTGTGCTAGCTCTATGTCTTGGTATGCCGGACAGGTGTGAGCTATGCATGGTACAGGTGGCAGTCCATTGTTGTCATATCCGACCATGAGAATTATCGCTGCTAGGAGTTGCACTGACACATCCATGCCCACATCAGATGCACTGCTGCTACCTGAATATGACTGTCTGCTGGACGAGCATCCCTCATGAGGGTGCCCAGGACTATGACCCCATGGCCTACCATATCTGGGTGTGGACATCTCAATCACTGACAGAGCAATAGAAGTACTGCCACTATGGAAGTGTGATTGGCTAACAGCAGATGATGTAGCTGACATGCACCTATGAGGATGCCATCTACCTCCCAGCAGACATCCCATCACAGACACTGCCCATTCCAACATGTCATTCATCCAGTCCATTGAATCAGTAATGCAGTAGAGGCAGTCATACATGTCAGCCTGTACAATATCTACAGCCCTAAGCATTTCTCTGGAGGCTCTATAAGAACATGCCTGCATCTCCATGATGGCCCTAAACATACATCGAGTGGCAAGGGAAGACACACCTGGATAAGGTGGAGGATGGACAGAAGGCCTCCTCAGAGTACCCCTGACAACCCTTCTGCATGGCGCCTTACTTCACTTTGGCTACAGCCACAGTCAACAAATACTGAAGCTGCAGTAACTGCAGTATCCACACTTCTCTGATTAAGTGTCTCACCCTCCACCTGTCCAGTATCTGAGGGCTCACTAGAATGGGTTGGCATAGGCCTACTGGCTGTTTCCAGTGGAATTACAGGGGATGTCTGAATGTCATCCTCCGTGTCAGATTCAACCTCTGCACCCCCAAACTGTACCTCTGTATGGCCACCATCATCATCAAAGTCTGCCGATACTCTGACATCAGGTGGTAAGAGTCCTACACTTCCACTGTCAGGATCACCTGTGATAATAAGCAACAAACACAGGAAAAAATGAATAGCTACACTACTATAGTCAAATGTATTAACAAACTAACAGTGGTGCCACTACAGTACAGCAATACACACAACAGTCCTGACACCCACATCACAAATATGGATAAAATAAATATTTCTTTGAACTGCTCATCACTACTGACAAAAAATATTTAGCTTACCATGTGCATCTGATGCTATGTTTCCCATGGATGATGGTCCTGGAAGAAGTTAAGCAAAAGGTAAGGACACCATCATCACAATTAACAGTAACATAGGGGGTTAAAACGTTTTGCCCTTTATATGTCCATTAACAATACTTTTAACAAGAACTTGGATGACAAGTTCACCCTAAGCCCATGTGTAATCAAACAGAATGTGTTGTTAACTGTATCAATCTAAAACTATTCCAACAAACAAATTTAATGTTAAACAGAACTTAAGTATTGCTGTCAATATTTTATTATACAACTAGTATTTAACAATTGAGATAGATAAGCCTACCTGGAAGCTTTCCTGGGATATACTTGTTCTCCCTGAAACAGTAGCACCAACATCAATGACATGCCGTTTTGCACTTTCCAGGGAGCTATCTGGATCCCTGACAATGGACTGGAACTCTTCATTTGCTGTTGGTGGCTCTTTAGCAGGACCCCCAGTACCTACCTGTTCACTGGCCACTGCAGCTGCTCTCTTCTGTGCAGATGAAATCATGTCAGTGGCCCTATGGCACACCTGATCATAATGTCCTGCTGTGGCCGTCTATTGCATTCACATCAGGAACTATCTGCTGCCAAATTTGTATTCTGCCTGACATATCTCCACATCACCTCTCAAGCAGAAAGGCACCATGTTGTCTAAAAGCTTCCACAATGACCTAATTCTCAGGGTCACTGAAGGGGGTTTCGGGGATTGGGACACCTAGGTGCCATAGTCCTAGCTGACCTGAAACACAGCAGAAGGATAATAACATATGTAACTAAAAGTCCTGTTTCAAGATAACACATAAAATTTAGCATTTCACTAGTACTCACTGGAGAAACATAAAACAGTCAAGATATTCACATATATAAAAAAGAATTGTGTGGTTGTAACATATTACAATCACATACAAAGCAAACCTGGATCCAAAACAAGGAGACAAACAATAGCAGATATCTGTTTGTGCCAAAACAGAAATGCAACTTTGCTCCCCCACCCCGAAAAGAAAAGGCAAATTACACATTTTGCTAACAAACCATCAGTGAAATGTTAAAAGTGCTATCAAATAAACTGTCCCTGAAACATGTGTACAGATTTAACACAGAACATTCCATTTTAAGGTTCTGCCAGGCAGTCTCCTAGAGGTGTGTATGGTCCATCCTAGAAGACTGACACCCCTGTGTCATTGACAATATGAGACATTCACAATTCATGGAAATAACAATAGAAGATTATACACAGAAAAACAGTTGCAACATTAGCACTTGTGGTGACAGTAAATAAGGATTTGCATTTGAGAAAGTGAAATGTTCTGACAAATATGCCCATGCCATCAGTACACTTCTAAGAAATGCACACAGATAAAATTAGTATTTGCTAATGTGTGTGTGTGTGTGTGTGTGTGTGTGTGTGTGTGTGTGTATCTATCTATATATGTGTGTGTGTGTGTATATATATATATATATATATATATATATATATATATATATATAAACAAATTTTTTTTAATGACATTTCATATGTTCATAGGTAGGACAGAAGTGATCCCCGGGGTATATTTCCTATTTCCTATCCAATTATCAAGATTTTTCTTGAAGAGTGCTAATGAGGAACTTTGCTTGACATAGATGGGTAGCTTGTTCTAGAGTATGGAAAGTCTCTGGGACAGGAATCTATCCCTCCAGCATGTCCTGTTTATTGTGGTGACAAGATTTAGGTCCCTAAAGCATGTAGCTCGGAGGGATTTGGATTTCTTTAGGTGTAGCATGTCCAACAGCTATGGGTCTGACATAGCTTTATATGTTAGGCAGAGATCACCTCGGAGCAGGCGATATGCTAGGGAGTAAAGCTGGAGTTTTTTGAGATGGTCAGTGTAGGGCATCTGTTTGAGGCCAGTAATCCTCTTTGTGAGATACTTCTGTGGCCTTTCCAGCTGCTGCAGATGTCTTGTGAGGTACATTCCAAAAGGGGCGTTGTACTCTATAATGGGTTTAATGAGTGTCAAGTAGAGGGAACTGTGATGCCCGTGCCCTGGCCCAGCAATCAAGGAGCCTCAATCCTCACCACTAACACCAGAGAAGGCATCTCATATATGAGGAAAGGATAACAAATACACACACTAAAGTGCAATTTCCCTTAAGAGCACACAGAGATCACAGTCAGTCCACGACTAGTCACTCCCTTGCTCTCCAGGTCCCCAATAAGACTTCCCACTGGCACAGCTATAGGGTCCAGATCTCAGCCTAGTGGGCAAGATAAAACCTCTAGCACCCTCTCTGTCCAACCAGTGCTTTGTGTCCCTGCCCAATTAGCTGACACACTCAAACTTTGAGATAAGAGTTTATACAGCCACACAGACACTTCTGGGGAAGGCTGGCACAGGTTCTCTAGCTGTGCTCCATTTACCCAGACTATACAGTAGTACCACTTGCCACCACCCACTAATAATTATCAGCTACTCAAAGGCCCTTAAAAGGGTGTCCAATTTTTACTGTGCAATATTATTATCCAATTGGTAGTATAACCCAGGGCTAAAGCTATTAGAGTGGCTTTGTAAAGTTTTGATATCACAGAAAAACACTTAGTCTAATCTTTCCAGTTTCTAGCTATTTAAAAAAGAAAACACAAATCTAAGATAACTTACATATGAGCAAGACAGTGCTGTGAGTTGGATAGTCAAGACAAAAATGCTTAATGATCTCTGGTTCTCTCTGTTAAAATAGAAATTGCAGTTCTGATAAACATTATATCATTCTTGCACTTTCCTGGTGTTTGCAGGCCAACAGAAACTGCATTTACATTCTTTTACACCTAGGCAGAAACAAGAGCAATAAAGGACATTTATACATGCGAATTCTGGTCATTAACTTTAGCCTTAAAACAATAGGCAGGAAGCCTTCATCTAGCCCGGCCAGAGCCAAATTGTAAACATCAAAGACAGTCATGAAATAATTTGAACTTCAAAGGACAGACAACAAATGCTTGACTTAGCTTTCTTTACAGCAGATGGTAATGTTGTTACATTTTTTTGAAGTTCAACATTTCACAGCATATTCTTTCATTTAAGAAAACAAGCCTGTATTTCAACATTTATATTTACAAATGACAGAATTATCTGCACAATTCTATCTGGCTAGGCTGGCAGCCTTCACACCCCGGAGAACTCAAGCTAGTTTTTCAAGTAACCCTTGAGAAATGTTGCTTGAGAGGGTTAGGTCTATATGAGTGTACCTTACCCCATTCCCTGTCTTGAGAGCCCATCTGCATTGGCATGGCTAACCCCACTGCAGTGCTGCACTGACATCTCATATGCTTGCAACCCCAGGCTCCATCTTAGCAACTTGGCATTTTGCTGGCTGGCTCTGTTCAACCATGTTAGGGGGTTGTGATCTGTCATAACAATGAATTTCCTTCCATACAGATAAGGCTGTAGTTTCTGCAGTGCCCACACTATGGCTAAACATTCCTTTTCTACAGCTGCATAGCATTCCTCCCTGGGTTGGAGCGTATGACTGAGATAAACCACTGGGTACTTTTCCCCCTCCAAAGAAATCTGGCTAAGTACAGCCCCCACCCCATGGTTTGAAGTATCCACCTGCACAACAAATTCTTTGCTGTAATCTGGACTGGTTAACACAGGGGGTCCTCCCAAAGCTTCTTTAAGCTTCTAGAATGCCTGCTCACATGTTGGGGTCCACACTACCTTATCTGGCCTGTTCTCTCTTGTCAGGTCTGTGAGGGGAGCAGCTATGGTATTATAACTGGGGACAAACTTTCTGTAGTACCCTGCTGTCCCTAAAAATGCCCTCACCTGCTTTTTAGTAACAGGTAAAGGCCATGCCTGAATGGCTTCCACTTTGGCAGGTTCTGGCCTTATCTTACCACTACCCACTCTATGTCCTAGGTAGGAGACCTCCGCCATACCCACCTGACATTTGCTCGGCTTAATGGTCAACCCTGCCCTCTGTAGTCTGCCCAGCACCTCCCTGACATGCTGAAGGTGCTCTGGCCAGGAATGGCTGTAGATGGCAGTATCATCTAAGTAAGCAAGGGCAAACCCCCCTGCTCCTACTAGGATATTATCTACCTCTGGAAAGTTACTGAGGCATTCTTCATCCCAAAGGGCATCTTTGTGAACTCATACAAGCCAAAAGGAGTCACAAAGGCTGACTTCTCTCTAGCACTGGGAGTCAAGGGCACCTGCCAGTAACCCTTGGTAAGCTCAATGGTTGTAAGATACTTAGCCCCACCCAGCTGCTCTAGAGCCTCATCTGTCCTAGGCATGGGGTAAGCATCTGACTCTGTGTGACTATTTAATTTCCTGTAGTCCACACAGAACCTGGTGCTGCCATCCTTCTTTGGCACCAGCACCACTGGTGAGGCCCAGGGACTGTTGGACTCTTGAATCACCCCTAGTTCCAACATCTCCTGTACCTTCTCCCACAGAGTCTGTTTGACTCTCTCAGGCACTCTAAAAGGGGCCTGCCTAATAGGCCTTTGGGGTCCTGTATCCACCTGGTGCTGCACCAGGTGGGTGCACCCTGGTTTCCTAGTGAACATGTCCCCAAATTCCTGCAACACTGTTTGGATTTCTTGAACCTGGGTAGGAGATAGCTGCTGGGACATTAATACCCCTTCAACTGAGGTGTCAGCCCGAGCCTCACTGAGGAGATCTGTCCCCAGATCTCCCTCAGACTCCTCCTGCAATCCACTGCAAATGCTCAGCACAAGGGCCTCCCTGTCATGGTAAGGTTTCATCATGTTAACATTGTACAATGTGTGCCACTGCCATCTGCCTAGCAGTTACACCGTAGTTAACATCACTTACCTTTCTTACCACCTTGTAGGGACTCACCCAAGCTGCTTGCAGCTTGTTGTGTCTGACAAGAATGAGAACCATTACTTGCTGCCCCACAGCATACTCTCTAGCTTGAGCATTCCTGTCATACCACACCTTTTTTCTGTTGTTGGGCTTCTGCCAGGTTCTCCTGGACCAAACCCATGAGTTCCCTGAGCCTTGTCCTGAGGTTTAGGATGTATTCCACAACAGACTCCTTGTGAGACTCACACTCACCTTCCCACTCATCTGGAATTAAATCTAGAGGTCCCCTCACCCTATGCCCATACAGCAACTCAAAGGGTGAAAAACCTGTGGATTCCTAGGGAACCTCTCTGTAAGCAAACAACAAATGGGGCAAATATTTGTCCCACTCCCTCTTAAACTGATCTGCAAATGCCCATAGCATGGACTTGAGTGTAGAGTTTAACCTCTCAACAAGACCGTTAGTCTGGGGATGGTAGGGGGTGGTCTTCATGTGCTTCACCCCACAGGACTTCCACAGACAAGCCAGCAGGTCTGACATGAAATTGGCAGCTCTGTCAGTCAGTATTTCTTTTGGGAAACCTACCCTGCTGAAAATCTCTAACAAAGCATTTGCCATCTTCTCTGCCTCAATGCAGGACAAAGCCATTGCCTCAGGGTATCGTGTAGCATAATCCACTACTACTAGGATATACTTTTTCCCTGTGGAACTTGGGGTACTCAGAGGACCCACAATATCCATAGCTACCCTCTGAAATGGCTCCTCAATCACAGGCAAAGGCATCAAAGGAGCTCTCACCTTGTCTCCTGCCTTGCCTACCTTTTGGCACTGCTCACAGGTCCTGCAGTACTCTGTTACATCTCTGGAAAATCCAGGCCAATAGAAGTTCTGCATAATACGCCTCTTTGTACGTTTTATGCCCATATGACCTGCAAAGGGAATATCATGGGCTATGGCTAGAAGTGCCAGACAGTAGGCTCTAGGCACTACCAAATGCTGTATTCTCTTACCTTGTAGCCCTCCCTCAGGTGCCCACTCTCTGTATAGTAACACTTTGTCCCAGTATAAAGATTCCCCCTTTCCTTGAGAATCAGGTGCCTCCCTAGCTACCTGCCTCAGGCCTTGCAATGTAGGGTCTGAGAGCTGAGCCTGTCTCAACTCTCCCCTTGTAACCTTTCCCAGCTCCCCTTCCACAGGAAGTCTGGCATCCTCTGACAGTGGTGCCTCACTGTCAGCCTGGGTACTACTACTCACCTCTACCTTTGCAGTCACCCTGTCCAAGGGAACATCAGTACTCACAAGCAGCTGTGGTTCACATTCAGTCTTATTGCTACAGAATAGCTCACTCCCTGAAGTAACCACCTCAGCAGTCCTGGCTGCAAGTATGCAGTCTGTCTGGATCTCCCCCAGGCTACCAGACCCACATGCTTGTCTCCAAGCCTGACTGCATGTAACTGCACAAGCACAGGGTACTGCACTATCAACATCATTCCGATCAGGACATCTGCAGGGATATCCTCAAACACACCTGCTTGCTGGCTTCCTTTTCCACCCTCCCAGTCAAGGTGAACCCTAGCCAAAGGTATTTGGAATGGGATCCCTTCTAAAGCTCTGACTGGAGTAGACTGCTCAGGCAAGTAGTGCTCCTCTATAACCATTGCAGGCTTTACAATGGTTATATATATATCAGAGGCTGTGTCTCTCTTGGCAATGGCCTCTTTGCCATTCACTACAATAGGATATAGCCTCTGGTGGTAGTTTGCTACCCTTGTTGTCCCAAGACAACCTACTATTGGCATTTTTGTCTTTCCCACTTACTGGCTCCCTCACCTTTTGTTCCCCACCTTACCTCTGTGGACACCTGTATGCCACATGGCCCCACTGATTGCATTCAAAACATTTAACCCTAGCTCCAGGACATGTACCTGTACTAGTGGCTTCTCCTGCTACTGGCAGATTCTGTTGTGGCAGTCTGTGCTGCCCACCATGGGTTCCTTTAGACCCATGAGCAGTACTGGGGGTCCTCTTCCTGTGTAGGGCTGCCCTGCTTACCAGGTATAGGTCTCCCTTCTTCCCCAATTCATCTGAAGTAGCACATTGCCTATCAGATAACCAGATCCTCATGTCCTCAGGCAAAGTGCTAAGGGCTTGTTCTCTCACCAAAAGTTCTGCCAGCCCTTCAAAAGTGGTGACTTGACATCCACTCACCCACCTATGGAAATAAGTGCACAATTCAGCAACATATTCACACACACTATCATGTGCCTTGTGTCTATGCTCACAAAACTTTTTCCTATATGTTTCAGGTGTTAGCTAAAACAGTTCTAACAGACATTTATTAACAGCAGTATAATCAAAACATGCAACATCAGACATTTCAGATAAAACAGTTACAGCTTTACCATGGAGTAAGGGGGTGAGGAACCATACCCAGAGCCCTTGGTCAACTTCATACTGTTTACATACCCTCTCAAACATATGAATGAAACTATCAAAATTATCCCCTCTTTAAACTGTGGAAGAAATTTACTGACCTTTTGTGCTTCTGGGGTCCAGTTGCTCCCTTCCCCATTACCTCCATGACTCTGGTGAAGAGTCAGCATCTCCTTCTCATGCTGCCTCTTCCTCTCTTGTTCCTCAGCTTGCAGACATAACAGTATCTCATTCTCCTGAGCTTGCAAATGTCGCACTCTCTCATTTGCTTCTAATTCCACATGCCTGGCCTCAAACTCAAGTCTCTTTAGCTCCAGCTGGATTTTTAATTCCACTGCAGAAAGGTTGAGCTGTCCATTCTCTGAGGGTATTATATCTCCACTGCCAGTCTGATTGTCCTCCTGGTTTCTGTTTTCTGATGCAGCTGTAACCAAGGCTGCAATCAGGTCTGCCTTAGTCAGGTTTCCATGCACCAGTCCCCTAGCCTGGCACATCTCCGCCAGCTGGCTCCTTGTCAGCTTTCCATAATCCTCTGCTGACATGCTGCCTGCTCACCCTGACTAACTAAGCTAACAAAAGAAATAAAACAATTGTGATCTGAACTCTGAGTATTCACTGCATGGCTGTTTTAGACTACAAAACACCTTCAAAGCTCATTGTACACAAGCTACAGGATTCACTCTACCCACACAACTACAAGCCAATTAGTATTTGACAACTAATTAATATGTGATGTGGATATCCCACCACTGCCAACCACAAATGTGACACCCTTGCCCAGCAATCAAGGAGCCTCAATCCTCACCACTACCACCAGAGAGGGCATCTCATATATGAGGAAAGGATAACAAATACACACAGTAAAGTGCAATTTCCCTTAAGAGCACACAGAGATCACAGTCAGTCCAGGGCTGGTCATTCCCTTGCTCTCCAGGTCCCCAATAAGACTCCCCACTGGCACAGCTATAGGGTCCAGATCTCAGCTTAGTGGGCAAGCTAAAACCTCTAGCACCCTCTCTGTCCAACCAGTGCTTCGTATCCCTGCCTAAGTAGCTGACACACACACATACACACACACACACACACACACACACACACACACACACACACTTTGAGATAAGAGTTTATACAACCACATAGACACTTTTGGGGAAGGCTGGCACAGGTTCTCCAGCTGTGCCCCTTTTACCCAGACTATATGGTACTACCACTTGCCACCACCCACTAATAATTATCAGCTACTCAAAGGCCCTTAAAAGGGTGTCATATATTTACTGTGCAATATTAGTATCCAATTGGTAGTATAACCCAGGGCTAAAGCTATTAGAGTCACTTGGTACAGTTTTGACATCACAGAAATACACTTAATCTAATCTTTCTAGTTTCTAGCTATTTCTAAAAGAAAACACAAGTCTACGATAACTTACATATGAACAAGACAGTGCTGTGAGTTGGATAGTTAAGACAAAAATGCTTAATGATCTCTGTTTCTCTTTGTTTAAATTGAAATTGCAGTTCTGATAAACATTACATCATTCTTTCACTTTCCTGGTGATCCCAGGCCAACAGAAACTGCATTTACATTCTTTTCCACCTAGGCAGAAACCAGAACAATAAAGGACATTTATGCATGCAAATTCTGGTCATTAACTTTGGCCTTAAAGCAATAAGCAGGAAGCCTTCATCTTGCCCGGCCGGAGCCGAATTGTAAACATCAAAGACAGTCATAAAATAATTTGAACTTCAAAGGACAGACAAGAAATGCTTAACTTAGCTTTCGTTTCAGCAGACGGCAATGTTGTTACATTTTTTTGAAGTTCAACATTTCACAGCATATTCTTTCATTTAAGAAAACAAGCCTGTATTTCAACATTTATATTTACAAATGACAGAATTATCTGCACAATTCTATCTGGCTAGGCTGGCAGCCTTCACAGGAACAATGACCTCTTTTTTCCTAGATGAGAACCCTTTTGTGATGAGGTGTGCCATGTAGAAGGATATCCTGACTACTGTGGTGATGTGATTATCAAAGGAGAGACTATTGTCCACCTGGGTCCCCAGAGTTAAGTAGACTGCCGCCTATGTGGTAGTTCATGGGTGCAGAGCTTTTACCAAAGGAGATGACAATGCACTTTTTGGTATTGAGCTTGAGGCCATGGCTCTGACACCAGGCACCTGTCTCAGTGAGGCCCTTCTGTAGGATGACCACATCATTTGGGGACTAAACTATGGCTCTTATAGGTTCATACGTTAGTACTAGGTTAACTGCCTTTGCGAGCCATTGTAAGCCTAGCCAATTATCTCTAGTGAGACTCAAACCCTGCACCTTGTGTTTCTAAGGCAAACACCTTAACCATTAGGCCACCCTCCCAACCTAGTTATCAGCAAACTTCATTAGCCAAAGGCCTTCTATGTTAGCCTGTACTTCAGAGAAGTAGTTACCAGACAGGAGAGGTCCCAGGACTGAACCCTGTGGTACTCCACTTGTCACTGGTTTGAAGTCAGATTTGGAGTCTGCAACTTTTAAAGTGTGGGATCTGTCAGTGAGCCAATTGGCAACCCATCTTGTGATGTAGGGATTTTTACCTAGTTTAGTGAGTTTAGCTATAATTCCAGAATGGGGGATGGTGTCGAAAGCCTTGGTGAGGTCAAGATAGGCTGTGTGAACCACCTTACTCTCGTCTACAGCTTTGGTGACTGTCTCAAAGAAGTCATTCAGGTTCAGGAGGCATGATTTGCCTTTCACAAACCCAAACTGGGTGGGGTCCAGAGTTTAGAGGTTACCAATGTCTTTATTTATGAGTTCCATGATGATATGTTCCATGGCATTACAGACCAGGCTCTTCAAGCTAATAGGGTGATTGTTCCTGAGATCAGTGGTGGCTCCCCCTTTGTGGAGTGGGATAAATGTTGCTGTGCACCATTCACTGGGCACTAAGCCTGATGTGAGACACTGACTGAACATGGTGCTTAGGTGGGGAGCCAGTTCATTCTGAAGTTCATGTAAAAAGCAGCCTGGGATGTTGCCCGGTCCCATGGATGCTGTGTTTTTGGCTTTAGAGAGTGCAGTTTTTACCTACATAGTTGTGATTACAGGGACTCTGCCTTCTTCCTGTATAGATATGGGCCCTCTAGGGGATGAGAGGGGGGTAAAGTTAGCACTGAACCTATCTGCTAGGACATTGGCAACATCAGTTGATTCTGTAATTTTCATGCCGTTGTGCTGTAACTCAGAGCAGATCTGGGTGTTGCCATTGAGATTCTTGACATAGCTATAGAATGCTTTGTGGTTGTCCCTAGAATCAGTGGCGGTTTTGTTTTCATAGCTAGCTTTGGAGGATCTTATAAGGGATCTCAGCTTCTTACTGAGGCTGGCAAGGGAACTCCTCCACTCATGGGATTTTACTTTCTTTTGCAACAGTTTCTTCCTTCTGTTGTAGAGTTTGTTTATGGCAGGGGACCACCAGATTGGCTTCCTTTTTTTGAGGATAGTGTCTTGGTTCTGTTTGGGATAGCATGATCCATGCACTTGTGTAATTGCTTATAGAATGCAGCTGTGTAGGATTCAGCAGTTGTAACTGTATTGTCCATCTGCATGGGTGTCATGAAGTTCACCACTTCTGTCTTAAGAAGCATGAATTTGACTTTGGAGAAATTTTTTACCGTGATTTTCTTAATGGGAGGTGGGGGTGGGATGTGGATATCTACAGTGATTAGCTTATGGTCGGATCTGACCAACAAGGAGTTGACTTCAGGTGTGGAACACCGGTCACTCATGTTGGTAATGACTAGGTCTAGGATACTGTTGCCCCTGGTGGGGGTGTGGATAAGTTGATCCAGGGCATTGGAATTTATGAATTCCAGAAAGCATTGAGCAAAGAAGTTGGTACTTGAGTAGTTTTCCCAGTTAATGGTGGGGTCATTGAAATTGCCCATTATTAGGGTGTTTGGTTGAACCCTAATATTTTCCAGTATATCAAGAAAAGACGAGTGGGAATCCTGGGGCATGGTGGGGGATCTGTAGCAAGCTACAATTTGGATTGCAGTTTTGCTCAGAGTTAGTTGCACTTGGATAACCTCGGATGCATTATGCTGAGCAACTCGCCTGGAGGTGTGGGTATCCTTAATGAATATGGACACACCTCCACCTTTGTTGTTCCGGTCCAGGTTAGGTGGCCGAAAAGTGTGGTATGAGTTATAGCCTGGTAATGCAGGGGTGATCTCTGGAGCCTAGAACCAGGTCTCAGTCACTGCACAGATATCGATGTTCTCCATTTTAAGGAGTACCTCAAGGGAGTGCATTTTGAGATTTAGACTTCTAGCACTGAGTAGCATTACCCTCAGTTTTTGCTTGCCTGAACCTGTTACGATGGTGAATTTGTCATTTGAACCTTGCCTAAAAAGGCACTATAGGGGCAGCAAGAGCCTTAGCCAGTATCTGAACTCCCAGGGGTGACTGGTGCAGGGCATCTCTGGCAAAGCATCGTGGACTGTCGACCATGTCATCCCAGGCAGACAGATACTGGATCCCCTTAGAATGACACTAGAAGCTTAGCCAATTGTTGAAGTCAATCATTTTGTCCTTGTACTGCGGTATAATTCTGGGCGATGGCAGAATGCTACTCAGGGCTAGGGTCATACCTGCCTGAGCTACAGGATCAGAGAACTCTTTCATGTCTCTTTTAATGTAGTCCAGGAAGATACATCTCAGGTCATTCACACCTACATGGACAAGGACAGAGTCATATTTGTACTTGTTGTGGAGTGACTTGAGTGCATGGGTTATGTGGTGGATCCTGGCACCCGACAGGCAGCTGACAGTAACCTTCTCCTTGTTTAGCCTGGTGAGTGGGACATCAGTGTGCCCGACTATAGAGTCACCTATGACTAGTGTGTTGGGTATGTTGTTTTGCCTTATGGGCTGTGGTTGAGTGGCGCACTGAGTTTGTGGGCTATGTGTCATTTGGGTTGTGTTGGGGGATGGAGGTTGCTTGCGTTTCTGCTTTGGAGGCCTCTGTTGCTTGAACAGATTATTATTGAGAGCCTCCACAAATGTTTTTGTGTTACTATGTGTGGATTTTGGTGGTGTAGGTTTAGTGGGACTATGTGATGAGTGTGGTGTGGTGCAAGTGTTTACCTTCTCCTCTTGACTGTCAAGTTCAGTCTTGGTTGGAGAGAGCTTTACCTCCAGTTTGGCTAGATAAGTGTATCTCTCACAGGTTGTGGTGTTGGGTGGTAGGAGCAGAGGGTTGACTGTGTACATGAGGAAATTGCTACATTGCCCCAAGATGCACAGATTCATCAGCTAGACAGGAGAGAACACTGGGAGCTGACCCTTGGACATGCCTGAAAAAAACATATTTTCCTCTAATCAAGTGAGGAAAGTGAGTATAAGAGCTGTTTTTCTCTAAGCAAGTGAGGAAAGTAAGTACAAAAATTGTTTTCCTCTAGGTAAAGAGGAAGGTTGAGTGCTGTAATAATTTGTAGCTTATTTAGTGCTAACAACAAGTTCTGAGCAAGTGCTGAGCATGAATAAGCACATTCAAGTGCTAAAACTAAGAATCTGTACCTGGATCTTGTGGTAGATAGGCTACCTAGTGCTTATCACTCCCACTGATGTACACGTTTCATCATATGCACTAATGTAGCTGAAAAATGCAAGCATACCTTATTAAGGTCAGTAGTCTTCTGTGCAGATATATCCCAAAGTAATATCCTCTTCTGTGTTATCCACATACACAAGTCTCCTCAACTTCTAGTTCCATAGCTACACTGTTCCCTTTTTATGGTGTAGAGTCAGGACTATGAGCACAGTGAAGATGCAAATGAAGTGTGAACTCATTAGAATAGCTGAATCCCAATTACTTGGCTCATGTAGCAGATGTAAATATAGTGCAGGCACTCCCTCAGTGTTTGTTGATAATGGATTAGAACTGTGAATGATTACTGGTAGGGAAAAGGAAAACAGCAGCAATTCAGGCTCCCCTACCTCCAGTGGGTGAGTCAGCCAGGTTAGACTTATAAAGTGTAGAAGTGATTGTATCAAGGTTTTAAATGTAAGTAAGCAGCACACATTTCACTGTTTCTGTTCAGTAACATCCAACCTCCCCTTTGTTGACAACTGTATATTATTGCCATTTAATATCCTCACACATTTTAAGAACAAAGATACAGAATGCCTTACAGGCTGCGTGACTCAGATTACTGCTCAGATAAGACAAGAATGAGCAACAAGCACAGAGAGATAAGACAGAGCTGCATTTTTGAAAGCAATACTCATAAATGGTTGTGTGATTATTCAGTGCACTACCTTTGAAATTAATGCACGTACAAACAACTGTCATATTTTTTTTAGTACTGTGAATGATGTTGCAGTTGGTTGTATTCACAATGATTTCATTTCTCTGCTGCAAAGCTGACTGTGTGGAAAACAGGGATAAGACACCCTTATTGTGTGTTGAAGGTTCATTGGAGTAAGAGTTCAAATACAGACCTGTGTAAAAATGTTTCATGTGTACCAACAGAAATTTTTTAGTGTTTATTTCATACATTTCTTTTCTTCATTTCAACTAATTTTCCCTTTATTTTTTTCAATGTCAGTGTTTGCACAGTGCATGGCTTAGTACAAACAAGGGAAATGGAGAAACACAATGAATGTCAGGTTTAGCTGTGCTTATCTCATTTGCTAGATGCTTAACAGTGTGGAAACCTGGACTAGTGGTCCACACAGGAAGCAGACAGAACACCCTGCAGACAGGGAGTAGACAGTATAAAGGTCAAAAAGGATACATTGTTGCAGTTTTTGCTTTTCATCAAGCAATGCCTCTAACTGAAGTTGCACAGTGGTTAGTAAGCATCCCCAACACTTGCAGCCATTGAACATCTGTAGACAGGATGCAGACAGTCAATAATTTAAAAGCACTATATTCTATTAATTTTGTTGGACACTGAGCAAACACATTAAGCAGCATTGTGCAGAGGTTAACACACAGAACTTAAGAATGGATAGGGAATTAAGCAGCTGTCATTTAACTATGCCTGTGGCAGCAGGTGTAAGTGTAGGGCTGTAATACTAACTCTCATCATTTTAGCAATGAGCCTCACAATTGTGCACTGCTTAACTATGCACAAACAGGGGAAGCTGTGGAAATTTGTATTTCACATGCACAAACACTTTGCCAACCATCACGCAAACCTGTTCTCGTAGTTGCACTATGCAAAGTAAATCATAGCATGTATTTCTTTTGTTTACTGTCTACTTAGTCTTCGTGCCATGAAACTACATGTGTAAACATAAAAAATAAAGGCCCTATCTAAGAAACGTTTATCTATTTACAATGCAAGTCATCTATTTACAATGTCTTACCTCCCCCCATGCACTGCAACCCTGGTTTCTCAATACTTGTTCACAAATATATCACCTACAATAGGTAAATTAATAAAAAATCTTGTATTACATACCATTCACATCTTTACAATGACAATACACATTAAGATTTTTAAATACTTGTAGTAATGTGCACATTTGTTTGAATATAGTATGTAAAGCTGTCTCTTAAAATATACCTGCACATTGGAACACAACCACCATATACAACATGTTGTACACTCATCAATCTAGTAATATACAGAACATGAAATTTCTTAACAGCTGAACAGGCCTCCCATCATCTTCTCTCCAACATCCAGTGCTGATTTCTTCCACCATAAGCTGTCCTGCAACCTTGTAAAATTCAGACTTGTGTTGTGGTGCCTGCATAAAGTACTGAGTTCTCTAGTCTGTGTACTTAGGTAGGGGTTCTGTTCTCACTGCAGTCAACTGGTGTGTGTGTGTGTGTGTGTGTGTGTGTGTGTGTGTGTGTGTGTGTGTGTGTGTGTGTGTGTGTGTGTGTGTGTGTGTGTGTGTGTCTAGCTAAAGGAGCATAAGTGTGTATCTGAAGTTTATCACTCCAATTCCATGGATTGACAGTATTTTGACACTTGCACAAGCCTACACACCCATTCCATGCAGGTATCCCATCATCTTCTCTCCAACAACCAGTGCTGATATCATCCACAATAAGTTGTCCTGCAGCCTTGTAAGAGTCAGACTTGTGTAGTGGCACTTGTGTAAAGTACTGAGTTCTCTAGTCTGTGCAGTTAGATAGGTAGGGGTTATGTTCTCACTGGAGTCAACTGGGGTGTGTGTGTGTTTGTGCACTTGCTTGACATTGCAGAGAGCATTTTACACCAGCATGTGGGACACTACTATTACCATCTTCCTCTCACCATACTCTGCTGATGTCATCAGCTATAGCTGATTTGTGGATTTGCAGTATTCCCACCGGATCAGGGTCACAGACTGGCCTGGAGACCAGGCACAAGTCACCTAATCCTATACAATCCAGATTACAGTGAGAGGGCTTTAGCCTATCCAGGCCCTGTATTTTCTTGGTGAGAAACCCCTGTGGTCTCTCCAGCTGCTGCATGTATCTGGTGAGGTACATGCAAAAGGGAGCATTATACTTTATTAGTGTTCTGATGAGGTTTGAATACAGTGCTGTTTTTCATCTTCAGATCTGAATACAATGTAGCCTTTCCATAAAACTGTGGACACTTGGTGGTCGAAGTTCAAATTGCTACCTATGTCTGTTCCCAGGTCTTGCACCACTGGGTTTCAGCATAGGGTTGTTGTCAATGCTGTAACTAGCAGGGAAATCCACTTCACAGAAGGCCAACATAAAGACATTTTGCATTTATTTGTAGACCATGTGGCTTTGGCACCAATCATTTGTCAGTGTTAGCCCCTCCTGTATTATGTTATCATCATTGGTGGACTCAATGACAAGAATCAGCAAACATGGTAAGCCAAAGGCCATATACTTTAGCCTGGATAGTAAAGAAATACATTCCAAACAGTAAAGGACCAAGCACAGATCCCTGAGTGACAGCTCTACTGATAGAGGTTGATTTACCAACTTTCACAGTATGTGTTCTGTCAGTGAGCTAATTGGTTAACTATATAATGATGTAAGGGTTAGTTCCCAGCTGGGAGAGTTTATCAATGATTCCTGAGTGGAAGATTGTGTCAAAACCCTAGGCTAGATCAAGGTAGGCAGTATGCACTTTCGTACCTTCATCAAGGCCTATCACACAGAATCAATGGTCTGTGACAAGATCACAGATCAACTATACTGTGACTCAGCACATAACACCTTCCTGACTTGGTTGAATACACACTTTAACATACCCTGCACATGGACTATGTTCCTGTAGAAGGGTGTACATCAACATGCACCCATCTGAGTTGGGGGAGGCAGGTCTATATTACGTTATCGAATACTCATGTATTTGAAACGTAATAGTCGACCCGTAAATGTCAAAAATGTCGAACATTTCAATGGAGATCTCCGTACAGTGTGGAAATGGAAGTTTTCCATTGTCTGCACTGTATGGCGATCTCGGAGTTGGTATATTTAAGTAGCGGGGGTGTGGAGGGCAGCATTTAAATGGTTTGCTTGGGTGGGTTTTTGTATTTTTTGTAGTTGTTTGACGTTTGACGGTTTCGACATTTAGGGGTCAACTATTACATTTTTGAATACATGAGTATTTGATAACGTAATATAAACCCAGAGGAGGCAGCACCTGATGCATGCATGTATAGACACATCCTGACTGTCCTCATCTGTGAGATAGACCAACATGTCATCATGGACCTTTTCTAAATGGACACTAGTAGTATCCTGGCTGTGTGCAACAGACCTGTGTGAGTTGTTAATGCTACATCCATGTCTGTTATATCTGTTAGATGTCCTCAAAGAGCTCATTGAGAACATGCATGAAGACAACACTATCATCCTGTGGAAGCTGACCAGACCAAGGCATTTGACACAAATCCACACTGAGGTATTCACTCAACACTGTCAGATGTGGCCATAAACACCTGTATCACCAAGTGGGTAGATCAGTGGATCACATACATGACATCTAAAGATGTTTTTTAAACACCTTTATTAAATTATCATTTGTGACCCAGGCAAATTTACATTTATACAGAAGTAATCAAATTGTATTAAACTAACATTAACAAACATTATACTTCACATACATTGCTATATATCATATAACCTAAGCAATATTACATAAATTATTCAGTTCCTACCCCTTATTTAAACAAGAAACATCTTCATTAAATCATCACTTACCACATAACCAATCATACATTTATATAAATGAAAATGAACCACAAATACACAATCCTAGTTGCAAGCATTTTACATCACAAACCATACTGATACACTCCCAGTTGCAAACATTATACATCACTTATAATCTACCCAGTCATTTTCAGTCAAACATTACATAGCTCATTTAAGCCCTACCTTCTTTTACACCTTATTGCTCCCCTGTATATATTGTTATCACAACTCCCATTTTTTCCTAGATAGTTTGCTCCTACCCTTTTCTAAAGATCTCAGTTCCAGTTGTTTTATCTCTAACTATATTCAATACTTTTAATATAGCTGGTTTAGATTTTGATGTGGCATCTAAAGATGTTGAAATGTGTGAAGTGACCAATATCTCAGGTCCAGTTATCAGGTCTGTACATCACGGCTGTCTGCTAAGCCCTTTCCTGTCCATTATTTAAGTCACAGATGTCACGACTGACATACACATCTTGTGTCCAAACAGCTGTCTGGAGGACTACAGATTTTGGGCAATCATTAACACTGACTGTGGTATTAATATCAACACACACCAAACATTGCTACCACAGCCATGACAACACATGAGATGAAACAAAAACATGGGGGATTTGTTACATTATGAAAACAAATGGACAATCCATGGATAATGTAGACATTACACCCAGTGATGGCTGGTGACTTCTAATTAAAGGGGGGCTGCAGGAGACAGCTGAATGGGTGGGGCCAATGGGAAAGGGTGTGGCCAACCAGAAAGGGGTGGAGTTATGCTCAAAGCCACAACTGGAACTTTAATTAAATACGCTGCCCTGGGTGCCAAACCGTCATTACAAGAGTCTAATCAAGACAAAATGAAGTGTAGAAGAAAAAAAATTTCAATGAATTGGCTGCATGACAACTTACTTAATATTTAGATGGAAACACAGGTTGTGAGGCATGAAAAAATAAATTACTTTTTAAATACATTACTGGAATGCCAGTCAAAATCAAGTATAAAAAAAAACAAGCAGCACTCAACTCAAACCACTTCTCCTCGCACTGCAGTTCTAATTATAATTTATATTCAGCTTTATAAAATTACCAAGTAACATGCTGAAAGTAGCAATCTGATACCCCCACTTGTAAAAATGTTTCTTATCCAAAAAAGACCTGCTGCCTGGCAACAACTATCTACTTGTTTCATGGGGAAGACATGATAAAAGTAAAAAATGAACAGCAAACAAGAAACAAGCTCAAGATAAATTGCTTAAAGGATTACTGCACAAGTTATGGACCACACATGATAGATTGGCATTCTGTTTAGTTTATGGGTAAAGCCTGCAAAGATGTCTGCAAGTCCCCAACAAATGTAATGAGCTTCTGAAAATATTGTAATCCTGTCCTTTATTACAAATACTGTCATATGCATTTTAATACCTAAGGCTTATACGTTATCTAGTTATGTAAATATTCTCTGCATGGCAACAACGAAAAGGCTTTCAGTGTTGGTAATTCATTAACAGTATGCTTATTAAAGCTTACTTGCATCTTACAATCTCCGACAAGCTTACCTGATGGTCATTAAAGCATTGCTACTTAAACACAGAGCAACAGGGCACTGCAACAGCATGCATTTTCTGAATAATAAGAAGCATAAATCAACAGTATAAAAATATGACAGAAAACCAGAACATTCTGCAAAAATCAAGGACAGATGAAAAGCCACAGTCGTACTTGTGGTCTACCTTGGATGGGGGAATACTCTGCACACTTACACAGCATAACTGCTCCTTGCCTTGCTTGGACACATCCAGAGCTACTACAGTGGGGAGTGGGGTGCAACAAGTATGTCACAGTTTGAAATGTCTCTGGCTGACGGTGATGACTCTGACACTCATACCTCTCAACCTCAGAGCAAAAAATCTGGACAAAGCCATACATAGAAGTGGGACACAGGCCCAAAAATAAGGACAAATTTTAAATATTGCTCTTATAAACGTAGAAAGTAGTAGGTCTTGCATTAGTGTGAATCTTTTGAAGGGTATGAAATCTGAAACTCAAATGTCTGCTATTGTTTTCTAAATTCAATCTTTAATGATTTGCCACTAATTTGCCAGAAAACCACAATTTTATGAAAAACAGTTCAAAAATGTGGTGCAAAAATATAAAACTGCCACACAATACAGCTGGGAACCTCTCAAAGAAGGGACACCTTTTTAATATTAGTACTCTTAACTTGAGCAGCTGAGAAAATAAGAGCATCTACATGCATTTCTGAAATAAAAGTAATCTATAACTCTGATCATTACTGTTATTTATAATTGTAAACCCTCCACATTGTCTTCCAAAATTGCCATTTTGCAGAGGGATTATTAGGGGGAAAGCAACATTTTGAGCCAAAATTGGGGACAGTTGAGAGGTTTGGATATTCCTAGTTCTATAACGCTATTTATTTGCACGTACTTCTCAACCTCATAATGCAGGAAATCTGGACAAGGCCAAATATATTCGGGGAACAGACAAACTACTAAAAATTGCTCTTGTATAAACTTAAAGACAGTTGATAGAATAACAGGTCTTGCTTTAGCATGCATTTTTCTGAAGGTTATGATGTCTGAAACTCGATGTCTGTCATTATTTAGTGACTTCATTCCTAAATGATTTGCCAGAAAACCACAAATTTTATGAGGAACAAACCAAAAATAAGAAGCAAAAATCTATTAATTCTGCAAAAATCTGGACAGTTGAGAAGTATAGTTCAGCTGTGGCTGTCTTTGAGTTTGCTGCCCTTCCCCCCTCACAAAATCATGGTTGAATGGAGTCTCCCCACGCAGCCATTACAATGTCCCATTCCTTGGTTATTTCGCCCCTTTTTAAACACTATAATGTGCATACTGCTTTACTTCTGCAATGATTTGGATTTCATTTGAAAGTTTTCTTTTGCATTTTACACCACAAACACTAATAGATATCTGCTAAACAAAGCAATGCAGTCTCACAATGAAAATAGACTTAACATTAAAACTTCTCTGCCCTTGAAACTCATGTTCATT
Source organism: Protopterus annectens (assembly GCF_019279795.1). NCBI lineage: Eukaryota > Metazoa > Chordata > Ceratodontiformes > Protopteridae > Protopterus > Protopterus annectens. The sequence continues at coordinate 378,859,779 of NC_056741.1, forward strand.
GAAACAGCATTGAGACCTACATTCAAAGAAAATACATTTTGCCAGTGGCAGATAAAGATTAACTTTTGGCTGTTTTCAAATCATAGGCCCCTTGAACACGAAACATACACATGCTCTTTGATGCACCTTCCTGATTGTATTAAATTATATTCCATTTACAATACAGTACAGTTGTTAGAGGGCATTTTAAATTTATTGTTTTGAACATTTTTCCAGTAAACAATGAAACAAAATGCATGCACCAATATGACAAAACTGCCCAATTCAGAACATTTCCATCACAAAAGCCTACTCAAACTTCTACAGTCCACCAGTATCAGTAAATATGCACAATCTCTGAAGTAAAAGTCATCTAAATAATTCCACATTAAAGAAATATGTAACTAACGAAGAGGTTGCTGCTAGCAAACAACTCTATATGTCATTGTTTCATCTACAAATAAAGTGCCTGTTGCCCTTGAGGAATAAATTGCCTATGTTGCATTAACAAAATAAGCTAGTAATATCGCAATAGGGAATGAATGGCAAACTGATAACAGGTTAATAGTTGCTAGGTATCTTCACCAAAAAGGACTGCAGCATCCACCCCTTTACAACACAGTATAGTATCAGCAATGCATCTACCTACTGTTGGAGTAAAACCCACAGCTTTCTGCATCAAAAGCAAGTACACTACCTGTTGTGCTATTAACAATGCAAGCAGACTCAGCATAAGCAGCACTAAACGTTTGTTCCCCTGCAGCTCTCAGCTCCTTGTAAAATCTACTCGACACTCAACTGTATCTCTGAACTTTGCAGCACAAGAAATCTGGAAAAAGCCAATTTTTTTTGGGGGGGACAAAAGCCCAAAAACCAGGGACACAATTTAAACATTGCTTGTGTAATGTTGGAAAGTTGCTAGAATAAAATGCTGTGTTACCACCATACATTTCACTGCCAAGTCTTGAACCCAGGGGACCCTGTGCAAAACCTCTTAGCACAAAACACCTGAACAAAGCCAATAATGGGGGGAATAAAGCCCCCAAACATATTCAGCGAATTCAGTTCTCACAGTAGCTCTCAACCTCTAAGCAAAAAACACATGGACAAAGCCAACAATAGGGGAATACAGCCCCCAAACATATTAAGTGAATTCAGTCCTCACCATAGCTCTCAACATTAGCACAAAAAACCTGGATGAAGCCAATAATGGGGGAATACAGTCCCAAAAATAGGGACAAATTTCAAATACCCATGTTATAAACTTAGAAAATTACTAGAATACAATTTTTGTGTTACCATGTACTTTCTGAAGAATATGAAGTCTGAAATTCAAATGCCTGTTATTTTTATTTAACATTTGTTAACCAGGAATGTCTGACTTGGAACAAAAGCCAATTTTCAGCAGAGCAGGGAGAAACACTCCAGACACGTTCTTTGTAAGATGTGAGGACATGCAGACTCCACACAGAAGGCACCCCAGCCAAGAATCAAATCAGAGAACATGTAGCTGTCAGGCAACAATGCTACCAGTGCACCACTGCACTACTGACTTTGCAAGGAAAAATCAAACACACAGAAACCACAGATTTTATGAGGAACAGAACAAATATGAGGCAAAAATCTGCAAATAATTTACAAATGGTGGTGGGTAGGGAACTTAGGCCCTTGCCACCTGCACCCAAGGTACTGGGTTCAAGCCTTGTATTCTCTGCCCACCACCCATGTGTTCTCTAGCCACCAGTATATAGCAACTGGGGCATTACACACACACACACACACACACACACACACACACACACACACACACACACACACACACACACACACACACACACCTAAAATTGTCCCGAAGCAAGCTAACACACACAGCTAAAATTGTCCCTGAAGATACACACACTACCTGCAGCAAGCTAATCCATCCAGTCTTTGGTCCCCTGAAGCAAGCTAATCCAGTGCTAAAATGATCATCTCACTAGGCAGTCGCTAATGGCTGGTTTTTCGGCTCCCCTAAAGCAAGCTAATCCAAACACTCATCGGTGATCCCATAGGCAGTCAAGTTCTCACAGTTGGTTTCCAGGGCTGGTTTCCCTGCGAGAGTAGGCTGGAGTCTCCAGCCTGCAGACAACGCAGTCTGGTTTCCTTCTCTTCTGTGTGGTCATCACCACACAGACTTCTGGGCTGCAGGGCAAGAAATGCCTTTCTCCCCTATCTGGACTGCCTAACACAGCAGTCTTGAGTTCTATGAGTAGTAGGAACTCCATGTACACAGGCGTGGAGTTCTGGACTCGTGTTTTTTTTTTTTTCTTCTTTCTTGTTAGGTGGGGGGGGTAGTGATTGTTTTTTATTTTTCTTCTTTCTTTTTGGTGGGGGGCTGCAGTCCTGCAGTCCTATAGCACGAGCCTCCCCTAATCACACCCTATAAGCAGACCAATTGGTATGTGACCTCTGTCCTTGAGTAGATGGAATGTGGAATGTCCAGCAGCATGTAACCACAGTGCTGACTACTCCCTTGTATGTAACACAACTACTGAGTATGTGAAGGGCATCCACATCAAAAGCCATAATACCTCCATTGTTCACAGCCTTCATCACACCAGTAACTGAGTACAATGCACCCTTCTTCATGTACCTCCCTACACATCTTCCAGTGATGTGTAACTGAAGTGTACCACCTTTGCCACAGTGAGCTCCCACACATCTTATTGGTCATACCTAGGTATGCTTTTAGTTGCATAAACATTGCTGTCTGATGGTGCTTAACACCCATCAAGGTGTTACATCAGATGCATGTGTGATACTTGTTACAGTGATGCACACAGTACATACATAGCTGTTTGACAACATTGATGGCATGGGTTACATACTTGATGACAACATTGATGGCATGGGTTACATACCTGACAGTCTGGATTGTGCCCTATATATCTGCTATGCACACAAGTCAGCTAGCCTGTAGTGATCCTAATGTCACATACAGGTATAGCAGTGTCCCACCTAACCCCTCCAGCAGATGTTACAGTGTCAAAATGGTGTGCTTGATAACCCTCATAGATTGCTGACATGTCATAATAGTTGTAGAAGTGTGTTCATGTAGAACCATCAATGAACATCCAGAATCACATATGTTATGTCAGAGAGATGGGGTTACTGGTGTTATTATTCTGATACTGTTCAAGATTGTGAGTGCTTCTTTTACTGTTGTCCATGAGCCTGTAACAGTATCCCACTAGATGAAGACCTCTGCTGACATTACACTCATATTCAGCCAAATCAATATGCACAGCTTCACAGTCTGCACCCAACCCCAATTATATATAACATCCTTGATATATGTCCTCTCCATTGTTCATGTCAGGATACTTATCTCACAAAGACATCTTCTCCATTGTTATGTCACCTTGTCTGACAGTCACATAATATACATTTTCACTGTGCAGTCCATAGTGTACCATGTAGATATGTGATTAGTGTTCCTGCTACAACTGTCTTCCATTGACATACCCTCTCATCTGCTGTACATTAGGATGTTTCACCTGTCCTCTTTCCCTGTGTTCATTCCTGCATATGTTGAAAATAGATCTATTACCACCTGTAACATGATGTTCTACAACAATATAATAACAGCTATGAATGAAAAATTGTGCTGTGATTTGATTTATATAGATTTAACTTCATTTGACAGGGTCATGCACAAAACACTGATCAATAAATTAGTACAACTAGGTAGCGATGTGCTGTTGATAAGATGGATAGCTGCATGATTTACAAATAGGACATGGCAAGTATCACACACCAACTGGACAGGTGAAATCCTTGGTTACAGTCAAGGTGTCCCACAGGGCTCTGTACTAGGCCCTTACTTGTTTAGATTGTATCTTTCAGACCTTACTTTTTCATCTGAGGTGTTCTACAGTCTATATGCTGATGACCTGAAATTGGGTAAACTGATTACATGTGTTACAGATAAGGCATGTCTGCAAAATAATTTGACAAAATTGACCATTTGGGCACAGGAGAATAATATGTTGATAAATACATCAAAATCTAAGCATATGAGATTTGGGAGACATAAACTGAAAGGTGAATATTTAATACAGCACACAGTGATTGAAACTGTAGACTCATTTAAGGACCTGGGTATATGGGCAGATTCAGCTATGAATTTTTCTAATCATATCAACCAATTGACTAATGATACTTATAGAACTATAGGTTGTATAAAAAGATTTATAAAGTCTAGGAAATCAAACATAATGAAGTCGTTGTTTGTTAGTTACATTAGTCCCAAACTTGAGTATGGAATAACAATATGGAAACCCTATAAGAAAACAAGCATGAATAAACTGGAAAGAGTACAGCAGAAATATACTAAGGGCATCCATGGATGTGAAATTCTAAGTTATTATGAAAGACTAAAATATCTGCACTTGTACAGTGTCTCTTACAGATATTTAAGAGGAGATCTTATTCAGGTGTATAGGGCATTTATGGACAACAACCTCTGGGAATGTTTGGGGTTATCAAAAAGTACTAGAGAATTGTCAGATAACCTATGTAGAAGATTCTATAGGAATGATAAGTGTACTAATGGTTCTCTGACAAAGTAGCTGATGCTTGGAACAGACTACCAAATTACATTAAAGCAAGTACTAGTTTAGATATTTTTAAGAACAGCCTGGACATTTATTATGAGAACAAGTGTTTTAGCATATTGGCAAGATGAAGGGCTTTAATGCCCATGCTTGAAACATTTGTATGTATGTATGCATGGACAATTCATCTGTGTGTCCCTATTCAATACACACACACACACACACACACACACACACACACACACACACACACACACACACACACACACACACACACACACACACACACACACACACACACACACACACACACACACACACACACACACACACTTCCCTTGACTGTTTATTTTAAATGGCAGTCCATGTATCCTTACAGATCATTTACACAACTTCTGTACAGAATGCCTGAAATGGGATTACACAATACTCTGCACTGTATACACTGTCCTGTACTGTGTTTGGACCATATACATAACTACATTTTAAACCCTGGTAATCACTGTGGCATTCAGTGCAATCCCACTAACCCAGTTTGCTCTATTGTAAACAAGTTCGCTATCCATGTTGCTTTATAGTTTCCTGGATGGCAACACTGTTTGAACGCAGTGTGTGGCATGAATATGTAATTACTCCTGCTGTTCACTGTGCAACCACATAAACTCCATGTAGGCTTTGCACGAAGCCTCCATGGAGTTTACTGAATCCCACAATTCATGTGACAAAATCATATCTGTTGCATATATTAAAACAAAAAATATTATTTTTTTCTCTCTAAAAGAGGACATTTTCCAAGTGAGTGTTTATCAGGTATATTAAAACAAACTTTGAATAAAGCTATACATTACTAAATTTAAATTTCACACTACACACCACAACTACAAATACAACATATCACATTACACCCACACAACACAAATAAATATAATACTGAACATACTAACACAACTACATATACTTCCTCACCCAAATTTAAAACCTCCTTCTTTATCCCCTTTCTCCAACAAAATCCTACCCATATACTACTCAAAAATATCCTTTCCCTTTACCTAACCCATCCAACTTAACTTCTCCTTATTTCTCCCAATTCATCAATCAACTCCAATTCATAAATACCCATATATTTTATATAACAAATTTACTCCTTTAAAAAAACATCTCTATAACAAATAAAACAAAAAAATTAAACCCAATACAATAAAAATCCTAAGACTTGACGATATTCTTATCCTAACAGATGGGAGTTGCTATCCACAAACCAAAGACAATCTAATATAACCACCAAATAAATAAATACCTACTTGACCGAACTCCAAGAGAAAGAGGAGACCTGCTATCCTATTATTAACTAAACCTATCCTAACCACCTCCTACAAATCTATCTCTAGACTCTCTGCAGAGATTCAAATCTCTATCCTTATATATTCTCTATCCTCTATCCTAATAACTATAAACAAACCCTTCTAACATAACAACAACTAATATATCATTTCTCCTCCAAACTACCAAACCTCCCTTACAAATATATAAACTCCTAAATAAAATCTATAACTATAACCTCCCCACCTATACCTGCCTTCCCCAAAACCCAACCTATAACTAATTCTTAAACAACCTCCCTCCCCTCCTTAACCAGGAAAATCAATAATGAATCATGAACTCTCCCAGATGAACCTTTTATCTCCCCAATCAGATATATAAGCAGTCCCTCAACTACCATCTCTCCCATAATATCAAACTATCCTTTCTCCCTAAAATTATTCATAAAGGAGCATAAAATCTAATGAAACCTCAATACTAACAACAACTCAAACTAGAACAAGCATCTTTCTTAACAAAACTATTACAACAAGAACCAAACTGGTCCACCATCCCCCAACCAGACAAAACCAAACAAAACCACCAACCAAAACAAAAACTAAAAAACCAAAAAAAAAAAAACCAAAAACCAAACAAAAAATAAAACCAAACAAAAAAAAAATGGAAAAAACAAAAAAAACACCAAAAAAAAGAAAACAAAAAACAAAAAAAAAAAAAAAAAAACCAAAAAAAAAAAAAAACCATAAAAAAACAAAACCAAACCAAAAAAAAACCAAAAAAAAACCATAAACCAAAAAAAAACTAAACCCAAACCAACAAAAACCACTCCCACAAAAAAAAAACATCAAACACTCAAATCAACAATATACCTCAAAATCAAACACAAAAAATTTCACTAACACAAACAAAACACACTAGACAGCAAGCTCAACACTACTAACACACACTTCACCACTAAAACTTCACTACTTCTACTAAAAACACTCAAACTTCCAACCTCACCTCTTCACTTTACCTTACCCTCCAAAAAAAAACCTTACTCCTCCTCCCTCCTTAAACCATCACCCTCCTCTAACTGCAAACCACCTGCAGAATTTCTGACCAAGCTGCCAACTCCATTAACCTCCCAATATCAATCCTGATCAACACAACCATTACTGAAAGCTATATCCCTTCTATATGGAAAAATTCCCAGCTATATCCCTCCTATCCAAAATCCAATCCCCATGAACCTCTCCACCTCCTTATCCCTCCTATCCTCTTCAGCAATATTAAATCCCAAAACAACTCACAAACAAACACTCTCCACAACACAACAAAATAACCAAACAAAAAATAACACAAATAACACAAAAATAACCCTCTACTTAACTTGCCCCCTTTCATAACACACCTTCACATAGTACCTCAACTCTTCTTCTCTTCAACAAACTCTCTTCTACTCCTATCTGAGTCTAAAATTTCTCTATTATTGACAATTGAAAAATAAATAATGCTTGAAACAAAATCCAATCCATAAATCCTACAATAATAATCACATCCACCATTGAGACATCATCCACACAGGTTGACAATAGCAAGCCCTCTCTACCCTGACACAGGCACTACTCTCGCACAACCCCCCAGGCACCCACCACCCCCACTCTCCTCATCCTTTTTTCCTTTTCCATCCTAGACATCCTCCTCCATCAATCCACTCATATCCAGATGCCTATACAATATATCTCCTATGATATCCTCTATCCCTCATCCTCCTCCTCCTACCCTCCTATACCTCCCTACCCAACACTCACTAGAGAAATGGTTTACTCACAGATGCCTTCTCTTACTAAAACTCAAACTCTTTCTTTCTATTCTCCCCCACCCCCAAATACCCTATTCTCTCTCCCACTCAACATCACCCATATTAATCTATAGTATACACTACTAACTACACTATACTATCCTATCACTAAAGACAAACTAAACTATATACATATAAAATATACAATAAATATAAATAATAAAAATGAAATAAATTAAAAAAATAAAATAAAAAAAAATTCTCCTACCCTCTGCTTCTAAATAATAAACACACACACACACAATATCACACACACATCTAATATCATCTTCTATCCTCTTCTCACCCATCCAACACAACAGCAAACAAAACAACCTACAAAAAAATAATAACCCTATAACATTTAATAACATCGCCAGATTTCCCACCATCATTGCACCCAAACGAATTTAGCTGGGCTGGCCTGGCTAACTAAATTCAATCAAATCAATCTAACTCAGCTCAACAAACCCCAAACACACACCCCAAAAAACCACCAAAATCCACACACTAATCACTCTACCACTCACCTAGATTCCCTTAGGTCTTCACAACTTACTTCTTCTAATTCTCTCAAAAACAAACAACAAACAACAACAAACTTTTTTTTTTTTCTTTTTAGGGAAAGCCTGGAATCTTCTACCAAATGACATTTCTACACTTCCCTCTACATTCATTTTCAAAATCACTAAAAAAATATATCTAAATCTCACTGGGCTATGTTACTGTTCCAAACCTGACTAGCTCCTATAGCTCTATAAAACTCCTTCTCTCCCCTTTCCTTTCTAAAAAAAAAAAAAAAAAAAAAAAAATTTTTGGTTCACTGACTGCATCTACTGACTAAAGAGAAGAGAATTACTGACAATTTTATTTTGAATTGTTAGAATTTATCCTGTAAATCAGTATGTTTTTTTGTTTTTTTTTTGTATTTTTTTTTTTTATATGTAACTCTCAGAAATTTGTTAATTTAGCTGTATTTACCTAGGAGCTTTTCTCCCCGGGCCTCTACTGAAAATGGACATGTATCCAGTTAGACTAGCCCGGTAAACAAATGTAAAATAAATAAAATTAAATAAATTATTGAAGTAAAGCATTTCAAACATATACATTTCTTTTGTATAAAGGAAAATAACCTGACTCAATTGTGAGACACACCGATATCCCCCTCACCAGGCCCGACAAGGAGAAGGTCACAGTCTGTCTGGTGCCAGAATCCGCCACATCACGCACGCACTCAAGTCTCTCCACAACAAGTATGACTCTGTCATTGCCCATGTTGGTGTGAATGACTTGGGGTATGCCTCCCTGGACTATATGAAGCAAGACATGATTGAGCTCTCAGAGTATGTGTCCCAGGCAGATATGACCCTAACCCTAAACAGCATCCTACCTTCACCAAGAATGTTGCCACAATACCAACAAAAATGAATTGACTTCATAAATTGGCTTAGTTTCTGGTGTCATTCCAAGGGGATCCAGTATCTGTCTGCCTGGGATGACATGGTTGACAGACCTTGCTGCTTTGCCAGAGATGGCCTCCACCTGTTACCACTGGGATTCCAGACCCTGGCCAAGGCTCTCTCCTCCCCCATTGTGCCTTTTTTAGCAATGTCCCAAAGACAAATCTTCCAACATAAAAGATCTGTCAAAAAACAAATTGAATGTCATGCTGCTAAATGCTAAGAGCCTTAACCTGAAAATGCACTCACTGGAGGCTCTACTTGCACTGGAAGATGCCAATGTTTGTGCAGTCACAGAAATCTGGTTCAGAGCTGGGGAGACCACCCCTGCCTTACCAGGCTATACCTCATTCCACACATTCCGACCCCAAAATGAGGTTGGGAAGACTAAGGATGGTGGAGTCTCTATCTTCATTAAGGACAGGCAGACCTCCAGATTGGTCTTCCAGCGTGATGCACTAGAACTACTCCAGATGCAAATGACAGTTGATAAGACAACCATCCAAGTTATAGCTAACTATAGATCCCACTCCATGACTCAGGACACCCTTTCCTCTTACCTGGATCTACTTGAGTCCATCAAGGTACCCCTAATACCCTGATCCTTGGTGACTTCAACTACCCCACCATAGACTGGGTGAACTATTCCTGCACTAATGCATTTACTCAATGATTTCTTGACTTCATCAGTTCTAATGCACTAGATCAGCTTGTCTCATCCACCACAAGGGAAGACAACATTCTGGACTTGATTCTCACCAACATGGGCGACCGCTGCACCACTCCCATAGTATGTTCTTCCCTGGTGAGATCAGATCATCGGACTGTCTCATTCAAAGTATCTATCCCCCCCTAACCCCCCCCCATCCATAATCAAGCTAAGAAACTTCTCAAAAGCTGACTGCAACCAGATAAGGGAGGGTATCTGTAGCTTCACACCACCGCCCCCCTCAGAGGATGCAGACAACAATGCTTAACAGTACGCCAATGTAATATACATGCACCTGTACAAGTGCATGGACTCAGCCATACCCAACGAAACTAAAACCTGATCCTCAAGGAAACATAAACCTGTTTGGTGGACATCCTCTAGCAGCAGGCTTTACAACAAAAGGAAGAAACTGCTGTCCAAGGGTAAAAAGGAACAAATTCTAAATTGGAAAAACTCACTCCTTAGCCTCAACAAGCAAATTAGATTACTAGTTAAAACCTCCAAAGTCAATTATGAATCAAAACTAGCCTCTGAAATAAAGGGAAACCACAAAGCCTTCTTCAGTTATGTCAGGAATCTCCATAGCAAAGCAAAGGTTTGTTCCACATTAGTATTTAACAGTATCACTTACATTGATCCTGCTGACTTAGCCAACCTGCTAGCAGATAGGTTTAGCACAAAATTCACCCCCCTGTCCCCCACAAAATCCCTTTCGACATCCCTGATACTTATCCTGCACCTCACATCTCCATATATCAAGTGTTAAAGGCCCTATTCAAGGCAAAGAACACAGCTTCCATTGGACTTGATAGTACCCCATGCTGTATTCTGCACCATCTCCAGAAAAAAAATGGCTTCTGCATTGACCACCCTATTCAACTAAAGCCTAAATACAGGCTTCATTCCAGCAGAGTGGAGAACTGCAATTGTCATCCCCTTGCACAAACATGGTGCCATAAGTGACCCTGGAAACTATCGCCCCATTAGCTTGACAAGTCTGATCTGTAAAGCCATGGAGCGTATTATTATGGATCTCATAAGCAAGGACATAGGCAATCTCCAAGCACTTGACCCCACCCTGTTTGGATTCATCAAGGGCAGATCTTGCCTGTGAACCTGGTTGACTTCTTTGAGACTGTCACCAAGGGCCTGGATGAGGGAAAGTCAGTACATGCAGCTTACCTTGACTTGGCCAAGGCCTTTGACACAATCCTCCACTCGGGCATCATTGAGAAGCTAACATAACTTGGCATAAATCCCTATCTCATCAGGTGGGTGGCCAACTGGCTCATCGACAGGACTCTCAAGGTCAAAATAAGCACCTCCACCTCCGATAGCAGACCTGTCACTAGTGGAGTTCTCCAGGGATCTCTCCCCAGACCCCTACTGTTTGGCATCTACTTCTCAGAGGTCCAGGCAAAGACAAAAGGCCTGTGGCTGACCAAGTTTGAGGACAACTGTAAGTTGGGTGCTGCCACTGACTCCCCAAATGATGATAACATACTGCAAGAGTGTCTCACAGCAACTAACGACTGGTGCCAAAGTCATGGCCTCAAGCTAAATTTAAGAAAAAGTATCTTCATACCATTCGGCAGAACCACGACCACTACTGATTACCACATCAATGGCAACCCCCTAAACACACAATCTGTGGTGAGAGACCTGGGTACTCAGGTTGATAACAATCTCACATTCGACCATCATGTAGCGACAGTGGTCAGTAAAGCCTTTTACTTGGTTCATCTCATAAGTAAAGGGATTGCATCCAGAAAAAAGGCGGTTATTACCTCTATACTCCTCCCTCATTAGAGCAATATATAGCACCCCATTTGGTATGTACCTCTTCAAACATCTACATCAACTGAAAAGTCCACAGAAATACCTCACAAAGAGAATCCATGGCCTCCAATGCCTGTCTATGCGGACAGGTTCAAATCACTATCACTCTCCTTGGTATAATACAGATTTCTCAGAGGTGATCTGTGTCTCGCCTACAAGGCAATCTGGGACCCTGTCCTACTAGAGATGCTCCATATCCACAAGTCTAACTTCTTGCACAACACCTGCTCAAAAGCCCTGAATCTAATATGTGACATCAACAAAACCTGTTGGAGAGACAGGTTTGTCTCCCAGAGGCTGCCCCATCCCTGGAATAGACTTCCCATAGACGTCAAACAGAGGACCTTGCTGACCCTCTTCAAGCGCAATCTTGATGAGTGGATGGGAAACCACAAATTTGTCCTTCCACCTATGTCCCTCATTGACAAGAGCAACAAGTGTTGACTGAGGTTACTTTTTGGGGATAAACACTTAGCTAGGTTTGTAAGGGCCCCAGGGCCATTAGCCTGGTAGCCTCCTATGATCCTAAGTAATAATGACAAAATTGTGTTTCATAATTTAACTCTGCAAACATACTGAAATCATTTCTTAAAGATTTTTGTTTAAGCAGTAACCATGTGAATAATATTGAATGCAAATAAGTGATTTGCAAATGCTGATAATGACTGTAAGTAGTTTTTGGCTGTAGTATATCACTTTATCACAAAATAACAGTATAAGTGCTTTTAAACTAATGTCAAAAACTGGACAACATACATGAAATAAACTGAGTTTTAATATGAACTTAACAATGCCGAAGACCCAAAGACAGTATCGACATTACACATCTCAACTGTCCAGAATTTTGCTGCCCTCCTAACTGTTACAAATAACATAAGTAAAGTCAGGGATAGAGGTAAACTTATATCTTTCTTATTTCTAGGCTTATCAAAAGTTTTGACAGTGTGTGCCACAAAAAAAAAGAAAAATCATAATACAACTTACCACAATGGGTATCTCACAGCCTAATATTCAGTGGTTTAATAATTACTTAACATAACACCAAAAACTGTGCTCAAGAAGCCTCCCAGGTAGTATAAACAACAAATTAAACAAAACAACTACCACACGAAAAACAGCATACTAGAAGAACTGGACCACCAAGTGTAGCAAAATCTTTCTAATCCACAAAGGCTGAGCACTTTCGGCTGTTAGCCTTCTTCAGAACAAGGAAAAAACATTATCTCATATTTTTAAATACTGTCAATCAATTTTAAAACCACCAATCACATACTTACAACAATTTCTATACTTAACTATCCAATAAAAAAATGCAAAAAACAAAAAAAAATTAACACATACAAAACTAAAAACAATGAATTCACTTTCTGCATTTGTCATAAAGTGCTTTTCTAAGTAAAACTACTTTATAGTTTACCCCACCATTTAACCCAGGTACATTATATGCATTAAAAATAATTAAAAATATCTACTCCAAGCATTACTTAAAACAAATACTTCTTCTCACTATCTCCTCCTTTCATCTCCTCCTTATCCACTGTCTGAATGTTATACTCTGTCATATGCTTTATGAGTGAGCAATAACTCGCATTTATAACATGTCAGTATGTTTCAATGCTACATGATATGGTATTTATCTTGTTTTAATGATGGTATGTGTGTATTATTCTACATGTCATGCTTATTAATATTTGTATTAATCTATGTGTTTACAGTATATTGTAATAAGATGTCAATTTTCATCTGTGTATATGTATTATCTGTTCTTATACCTGTGGAGCTTTTCTCCCTGGGTCTCGGCTAAAACAGATACAATTATCGAGATGGACTTTCCTGGTAAGTAAATGTCAACAAATAAAATAAATAAATAAATAAAAATGTAGGACCTTAAATAATTCAGTGGAGCTTACACCATGGAGCTTAATGTTTAGTCTGGTAGCACTGCAAAAGCTTAGGTCTAACCCTATTTTAAACCATGTCCATATTTTTCAGAATCATTTGAATACAAAGTCATCTTTAACAAAAAAATATTTAAGACACATTAAAAGCAGTAAAAAGAGATAAGAACGCATTTGAGTAGAGAGCAAAATTATGCAGAATGGCAGAGCATTACCACTTTTAGAAAAGAATGAAATATTGAAAAAAAGATTATGGTATGGTACCGTGCATGTAAACTCTGGATGTTTGCCAGAATGCTCCATAAAAAACATATACATTGGGGAGAGATTAATAAACTCATGAGGTGTTTAGACTGCATCTAGAAAATGTACAATGTGACATACAATTTCCTGCAACTAGTCATTAATACATTTAAAGCTACATACCAAATATTTTACATCACCCTTTCTCTATAATTGTAAAATATATATTTCTATGAGGCTGCATCCATTCCTTTTTTTCTTCTTCTTTCCTTTACCTTTCCTTTTTCAGCAGCTTAACTGAAAAACCAGCAGTTGTAAAAGTATAATAAACACATTAATACAAAATAGAGCAAACAGGTCTACAGTATTTGGTGTAGCAGATTGATAATCCCAAGGATACGATAAACTCTCTGCAGGCTTCGCGTGAAGCCTCCACTGAGTTTACATGTTAGCGCAATGAGTATAAACACTAATTACATGTTCATGCTACTCATCACGCTTACATAGACACAACCAAGATTTCACTGCCAGCAACAGTAATGCCGATGAGGAAACTTCACAGAGCAGCACAAGCACAGAAAGAAAAAAACATTCAAGTTTGCCTACAAGCAAACCTGCTCCGTGGGATTGTGTGGACAGTCACAATGACTGTGAGCATTGAAAATACTGCAATAACAGCAGTAATAACACAGTAAAGAAAAGTATACTGAGTACAGTGTACACTAAAATGATTATTTGTAGAATAAATAATGGAGGGGAGGGTAAACAGCAAGGGCAACAACAATGAAAGTTACACTGGGCAGGAAAACTGTGCTAATGAACATGTGTACAGACATGAATTACAGGAATGAATTAAGAAGAAGAGGGCATGGTAAATATGGCAATATCCCCAAGAAAAGAATTATCAATGTATGTACACTTCCAGCACAGGTCAGTAGCATAACATTATGCACATATGTAGAAAACACAGTACATCCTGCTGTTTACACTTCCTGTGTGAGTATATTATGATATAAACCATGACAGTATATATGTGATGGTCACAAAAGGTAACATGTCAGTGGAGGTGAATGATTGTGATATAAACATCACTGACATGCTCACTAGAGAGGACACTTAGCAAGGCTAGTATAAATAATAGGGGGTATGTGCATACTCTGAAGACCTGCAAAATGACTTGCTTGAATATGACTAACATGTCACCAGACCTCAGCTAATCAGGGACACATAGCAACAGACTCCTGGACAAATATAGACATAAACAGGCACAATCATGGATACTTTTAAAATATTATGACCATTAATCTGTGGCATTGACAGGATATGCGATTGTAACACATATGATACATGTTCTGCAGTAACAGATGTGTAGAACTGCAATGATTGCCAGTATTTTATAAGGGGAATTCACCACCCCTTCCCAAAAGTGACCATTTTTGAGGGGATAAGAGGAACAGTGTTAAACCTGGAGTTGAAATCAGGCGCAAGCCTGACCAGTTGAGAGGTTTGTATGACACATAAAATACAATCCCCACCCCCAGCAAGAATCAAGCACATGCCATCAATGTTGTCACTGAGCTGTGTATTTACTGGGTGCAACACGGAAAGATGTATCACACATGCATCTACTAGAACACCTTGAAGAGAAGTCTGCACTGTCAAATCCTAATGGATATGCATCCTAGAGAATAGTTCTGTATGGTCTACCAGATGTGTGGGAGCTCACTGTACCAAATATGATACATTTGACTAAAGCAGCCCTGCTTGATGTAGGTATCAGCCATATAGATAACAACACATACAAACACCATTATGAGTGGTTTCCTACACACATTTGGGTATGGCATGCATCTGCCACATATGGGTATTGTCTGAAGCATCTGAAATTGATGTGTGAATTAAGAAGCAAACCATGATAATGAATGGTACAGCAGTATATGACACTGATGGCAATGCAGTAATTATACCCATGTGCACAGAAATTACAGCAGTGCAAAGTCAAGTGTCAATGATCATTGAAGCTGTCACTGTATTATTGTACACATACCAAAAACTACATGGATGCACACTCTCTAAGTACATGGCAAACCTCAGCACATGTGCCACATGATCATTGTCTCCTTGACATTGGCAGTGGAAATGTTATACTGACATGAAATCCTAACATAATGCCTTATGTGTTCATGCACACTATCAAGTGGTAATCCTGATGAAATGTAGTGGTATGCCCGTGATGCAGTGCAGTCACACTGTATCTGTACCTAGGCTACAGCTGGACTTAGGTTCATAGAGTAGTACTAGGCTAACTGTCCTTGTGGGCCATTTTAAACTGAACCAACTAACCTATGTGAAAATCAAACCCTGCACCTTGTGTTTATAAGACAAATACCATAACCATTACACCACTCTAAATAAAACTTGGGTATGAATCACATGTGACACAGTGGAACTGTTAACACAGTCATACAACTCTACCTATTTCATGTCATTACATTAGTTGCACATCATCATATGCTTGCATATTTTTAGTGGATGCGATTCATGCAAAACAGTTAATGACACAAATGCTGACAGTCACACAATGCCACTGGGGAACCCCTGTATAATCCTTGTGTATAGTAAAACAATAGTGTACACAACAAATTCTCCAAGGTTGTAAGTGAATCTCAAAATGTCATATGTTTGTGTATATAACAGCATTACAACATGTTGATGAACCCAGGCGTATGTGCCCATGTAATCACTATGATGCTTTATTGGTGTATGTCTGATAACATTTCTAGTTGCTATGTATATACATGCACACATGTGTCATACTGCAACTGTCACTGTGATGGCTGAATGAGAACAGTGTAGAATATGGATATACTTCACTATCAGAACACATGCCTTAGTAAGGCAATAATATACATAGCATCATCCAATGCCCCATATTACTACAGCTGTTATGGAAGGAACACATAACCAAATGGCAGGACCAGCCATCAATGCAGTAGTTCAAATCCCAGATTGGAATACACTGTTGTAGGGCTACAGTACATCTACATCTCAGCATAGCACATGTGGATGACAACATCGACATGTGCAATGTTCATAGGGTCATAGACCATTACTAGGCTAATGGCCAAGAGCCCATACAATCCTAGCCATTATTATCCCATTTAACCCAAATCACTATCTCTAGGTGAGGGAAGATAGTAGGGGTATGTGCATATGTGTCTGATTTTATTACAGACTACCTCTGCCAATATAGGAAATGGACACCACCCCATGAGTGAATTAGCAATCATGTATCCAGTGGTGTAGAGGTGGCTTGTAGAGGGTCATGGAGGGGGATGTGCTAAGCGATGTGTGTATGCATCATTGCGTTGATGATATTGTCAGTGTTCCACAGAAAGGATGTTATGTGGACAGAGAGAAAAAGTGGATGTTAGATCATGCTTCTCCTAAATGGGAATCAAATAAGAAGAAATTCAAAACATCATACAACAGATGCAATATACCACCAACCCACACATACACCAGTTGACCATGGTTAGATTCAAACACCCTACCTGTTTAGGTATACAAGCTGTATCCCATACAGCATACGATTGAATGGCATCATCAGTGTATGCTGATAAGAAGATGTTGGGAGGAGTGTCTGACATAGATGTGGAGTAACATACTAGTATAAAATTGTCTCCAGACTGATAGCTGAATGAAGACACAGACACACTCCTTTGTGGAGGGGCATAGTATAGAATGATTTCCAGATGTCAGAGACAATGGATTCTTTGATAGAACAGTTTATAAGGATGGAGATGGGATATGCAACAGTATTAGCTGCAAATTTGAGAAATTGTGGGAGTAGGTTGTCAAAGGAGGGAAAACATGGTTTAAGTCTCAGTAAAAGAGATTTTATGTAGGCAGTGGAGATGGGTTTTAGGGAAAGGCCAGTGGGAAGGTGGGTACTGGAGGTGGAGGGGGGTTGGGTTTGGTTTTGATAAGGGAGAGTTAGCTTACAGATGGATTCAATTAAGTAATTGTTAAGTAAAGTGGCAGTTTCAACTGCTAACCTTTTTGGGAAAGGTTTGGAGTAGCACTCTTCCCTGGGTGGAGAATCTTGTTCATGGTGTGCCAAAATTTTTAGGGTTAGAGTGGTGGGTAGATTGGGCTTCCTGACAGATTTTATTTGTCCTGAATAATGTGTTTTTTTTTTGTGAGGTTCCTTAGTTATTTGAATTTAAGAAGGAGAGAGGAGGATTTGAACTTTAACCATTGCTTCCAAGTACTGTCTCTAAGTTTCATTAAGGACAGCATGTCATTGGTGAGCCAGGGAGCAGGATTTGGTTTGACTCTTAATTTTTCTAACAGGTGCTAGGGTGTTTAGTATGTTAAGGAAAGTATTATTGAAGTCAAGAACTGCATTGTTTAGATGAAGGTCATAAAGGTGTGACTATTTAACTAGAGAGAGTTGGTTGTTAAAGGTTTCCTCATTAAAGCTAGCCAGATTATGGCATTCTCTATAGAGGTGGTTTTGGTGGTGTGGGAAAGCAATCTTTGAATGAAAGTAATGAGGTGGTATCTTAATGAGTCAGGTAAAGTGGTAGGATTGTGTTACTAGTTAGGGTTGGATGCTAGCATCCAGTCTAGAGTTGAGGTGTTTTTGTCAATACGGGTGGGGGTTGTGATAAGTTCACTGAAACCATAGAGATTGATACTAAGCATGAGAGAATTTAGTGACAGTTTATTTCAATCAATGTTGATGTCTCCTAGTATGATTGTCTTGTAGGGCAGATTTTGGGAAATCCAGGATAGAATAGATTCAAGGATAGGTATATTGTTGACAGGGGGGATATATATGTCAGCAATAGCAAATTGTTTGTGTGGGTTAAGGTGACAGTTGAGAATGATAAGTTTGGCTGGATAAAAGTCGGGGGGGGGGTTAAGTATCTCTGAGTACAGGATAGCAACACCTCCCCCTTTTTTGTAGAGTCTGTCCTGACAGAAGATGTTATAGCTGGGGTGTAGGAATTTGGAATTTGAGATATGAGGTTTGAGACAAGCTTTGGAAAGTGTTAGGATGTGAGGAGTATGATGGGCTATCCAAGTGTGTAACTCAGTTATTTTATTGGTTAGACTTTGAAGGTTAATGGAGTAGATAGAGATGTGTTTTTTATAGAGGAGGGGTGTTGATTTACAGTAGGTGAGTTGGTAACAGTGGGGGTAGAGGTGGGGGCTGGACCAGGGTGGATGTCTCCATCTATAAGGAGGGTAGAAAAAAGAATATTTGATTTAGTGTAATATGAGTAGTGGTTAGAGGGTTTTAGCTTAAATTAGGGGGTACATAGAGTATGGCTGAAATGTTTTATTTTGTAAAACTGGGTGTGGGAAGTATTATACAGTGAAAGAGAGATTAGGAAGGGCAGGATAGAACTGCAATATGGATAATTATGTGAAAGAGTGGGACATGGTGACAGAATAGTTTAGTGTGATAAGAAGATAAGAAGGAGAGGGCAAGGAGAAAGGGGGTAGGAGGAAGTTCACTAGCATGCTGTGCTATGATATAGGTGACATAGGTAGATGAGAGACTGTAGTGATTGACAGAAGGGAGTTGGAGTAAGGTATTAAGGTAGACAGTGGGAAGAGGTTTGTAGGAAACTGATTGAATGAAAAAATGTATAGATAAAGGTGGAGGTAGGGGGAAAGTTATTGAAGTTTGGGAGTGATGTGCAAGTAGGTGACATGAGTAGTATTAGAGAGAGAGTGAGTAGTATTAGAGAGAGAGAGAGAGAGAGCAATGGTAGGAGAGGGATTATAGTTAGGGTAGGGATGGGCTAGTATTGGTTAATTGGAGGTGCAGGGAGGGCTTTACCAAGGTGCTTAAAGGATAAATCTAGGGTATGCAGGGGTGTGTGGGAATGGGGTAGGGTAGGGGAATGGAGTGAGCTCAAGCATAGCGAGGGTGAACGGAGTGGGTTGGACCAGAATCAGTGCTGCCTGAGCACAAAAAAGCAATCTGTAAGTAAAGATAGCAAGATACTAGTACTAGTGCTAAAGATTAGTGAAGTGAATTCAGGAAAAAAAGGAGAAAGAAGCTAAGTTTGCAAGATAAAAAGGGAGAACAATGCAACTTCTAAGGTAGGGGAGAGAGTCAGGATGTAGGTAGCCAATTGGGAAATAGACAAAACAGCAGTGGGAAAGATTTAGTCTGAGAAGGGGGAGATGTTACAGGCTATATGGAAAGAATCCTACACAAGGGGATGAGAGTGTCCATTCACAGACCAGGCTGGGGTAGTGGTTAATTGAAAGGGGCAGAGGATATAAGAATTATTACATTGTTTAGGTGATGTATGACTGGCCACTAAGAACAAATGTTAAGTTACAGTGTTACAATTTACACAAACAACGTGCAAGTTAATGCTTGAATTATGAGGCTACAAGGCTTGCTTTTTTTCAGCTAGCACTAGATTGCAGCTGCAGTCCACCATTTGCTTGTTGTTCAGGGAGTAAGGTTGCGTATGTGAAAAACACAGTGTATGTGTTCAAGTTAATGCTTTAATTATGAGGCTACAAGGTTTGGTTTTCTTTCAGCTAGTGCTAGATTGCAGCTGCAGTCCACCTTTTGCTTGTTGTTCAGGGAGTGAGGCTCCTTATGTGAAAAACACAGTGTAAGTGTTCCTTAAAAAAAACTTTGCAGCAGTCGTACATCACAAACAAGAAAAATGGTGACCTGAACTAATTGATGTGGTATTGGAGATTAGAAAAATATCTTAATGATCTATTATTAGTGTGGGTTTGTACTACGTTTTGGAGGGCAGGACACTTGTCAGGCTGGTACATAATGGAACAGGTTACAGGGTTACTTTGTGACATGCTATATACCTCTTCACAAAGTGCATCACTGAGAAGCTGTTTTGTGCAGATGATGGCAAAGTATTAGCACATGCATATTTGAATTTCGGGAATGCAACTTGGACTTGTGAAGTAGCAGTGTCCACTGGTGCACAATGCCAAACCGTGCACAATTGGGGACATACAGTAACTGACCTGATTGGGCTTAACTGCATATTACATCTGTTTGGTGTTAATGTTTCATTCGTCAGGCTTGCAAGAAAAGTAATGGGAAAAACTGGTAGCAGCTAGTATGATGTGCATGCTGTAGTCTATCTTTGAAATGTTAGGGCCAAAGTTTTATTGCTTAAATAAATGTTGGCCTTGGCTTTCCCATTTGTCTGGCATTAAGCACTGGGCAAAAGTGGTTCTCTTCTTAAGGAAAACAGTGAACATTTTTATGTAGTATGCCTTCCTTCGCACCACCAAGCTCAATGGCGATGCACAGCTGTCAGCACTCTGGATAGTTCTGAGTGTGGAAAATACACCTGCTGCCTAGCTTTCTCTGTAGTACAGGGATTAAGAGTATTGAGCTCCTGTCCAGAGCACAGGTGAGGCAGGGTTCAAATCCAGATGATTCTCCTTTTTTTGTTTTACAAATAGTGTTAGGGTGTCAGTAGCTAAGTAAATGTGATCAGGACTGCAAATGTGACTACCAATGACTACACTAAAGTATTTGTCTTCCACAAATTGTATCAATAACGGCTACATCAATACACTTGTACAGCTGCTAGCTGTTCTGCATGCCTCAATACAAATGACAAGTTAATTGTGTTTACAGCTTGCTACAAATGATAAGGGGTGGTTATCTTTTGAAATGATTAGTATGACTCAGCAGATATGCTAACTATTCATGTAGGGGCAGATATCCTGAAAAGTGTGTGCAGCATGCTTCTTCACCTTAAGGACAGTTTCTACACCATATTAGATGAACAGTGGGAATTATTTTTTATCAGTTATATCAACTGTGGCCAGTTTACTTGATAGGTAGAGGTATCATACTTATGTAGAAGGGGTAGACAGATGGATAGGCAACAGACACACAGGAAAGAGACGTCTGAGAACAGTCCTTAACAGCATCCCTTGGCAAGCTGCAGACATACATTTATACATCTGATCATCACCTGAACATGACACAAAGGGAATCCTACAGCATATTTTGAAACCTTGCGCACTACAGGAGCACTGATTACCTACCTACTCAAGGTAACATGTTGGTATTATCCATCATCAAAGTCATGACAGTATGCAGAAACCATGAGATGACCTTTACATCCATCAGCCTAATAGATAAACACATGTAAAGATGGGTGGGAGTGAAGGGGTGAATACAAGGAGAGCTGGGCATACACATAACAATGTTTCATGTAATGTAACATTCATGGACATGTTTTTGTCTGTTCTCTTTATTAAGCTGTCATGCTCTGCAACATGAAGTGACTGCTATAGGGGTAAAGAAGTGTTAGGAGAGGAACAACAGCCTTATGACAAGCAGAACAAGGATGTATAAGTATCTCATAGTTTTCAGAAGGATGTCACATCAATAGTCTTTTTTGGTCAGTATTCAAAATATCTCTATGAGACCTCATACCTGTGGCAAATGTTAAGATGTCAGTGATTAAACATATCATAGACTTACAACATCACACTAAGAAATGATGTAAGATACATCTGTAATCGAACCCTTTATGCTAGGTTCAAAGAAAACTTCAGTCAAGAGATTTACATCAACACTCCACATAGTAAGTTGCACTTTGTCACATCCAGCAGTATAAGAACTGGAGTAACTGTTTCAAAGTAGTGCTTGTACTGTCCCTTCAGTCTATATTCTTACAGTGCAGCACGTTTATGCATCTTTGAAGGAAGATAACCAGACTAGTGCAGCTGCAAAAACTCAACAGGTTTTGACATAGGATATGAGTGGCCATTCACCGCCACTCGGCATTGGTACACGATGGCAAACTGAGCAAATGCAGAGGACAAAAAGTGAAGGCTTTTTATAGGCCATTTCTAGCAATGTGTGTAATTCTATTTTATGACCAGATTAAATGTGTGAAAATGAGGTTGATAGAAAAGTAGTGAAATGGTGGGAGGGGCAAGGAATGGGAAAAACAAAGTGGGAGCAATACAGGCATTTGCAGGAGGGACTTTATGTATTTATTTATTTCGCATTTGTTAACCGGGTTGGTCCAGCTGGGTAAGAATTTACCCTTTTTCAGTGGAGACCCGAGAGGAAAAGCCCCAAACAGACATACAAATACATACAAATAGAGACAAATTAACAATATTAAAGAGCAAAACAATCTTATGGATACAATGGATAACAAGAACATAATGTACTCAATGGAATAGTACATAGCTATATATACAAAAAGTGTAGTAATAGGTTGTAACAGGAGAAACAACAATAATAAATCCAGCAGGTAAGCAGGAAGGAAGTTAAGGTTGGATATAATATAATGAAAAGAAACAAGGTATAATTAGATTAGTGGCTAGAAGAAGAAATGTGTAAGCACAGGGGCTTCAGAATTGAGGGAAAGTAGAGTGAGAGTAAAAAGGAGAGAGGGGTGACTGCACAAGGGACCGTAGGTCAGAAGAAGATAGTAATAGAGGAGGGATGTAGTGAACTAGAGGGAGGGTACAGAAAGAAGAGCAGTTGGATAAAGTAAGTTATAGAAAGAGGAAAAAGGTCTTATAGATCAGACTTAGTGGTGAAGTGGGTATGTGGAGAGGGAGGGATTAAGTAGGATGACAACAGGTACATAAAGGGTTGTTATGGAGGTACACTATCAGGTCATGTTTGAAGTTAGGAAGGGAGGTATGACTTCTAATATGGAGTGGAATATTGTTCCAGGTAAGGGAGATGGAGTGTTTATAGAGTATTTTACCTATGTTCTTGTTGGGTTTACAGACTTGTAGTAAGAGTTTATCAGAGCTGCACAGGGATTGGGAGGGGTATACCAGGAGATCAGGTTGGACAGAGATGGACAGTCAGAATTTGAATTAAGAATTCTGAAAGCTTGAATCAGCTGACATTTGGTCAGAAGGTGTGGGAATTTGAGCCAATGTAATTTTATGAGAGCGGAGCAGTGATGGGATTTATAGGGGCTGCTGGTGACAAATCTAGCAATTTTGTTTTAGGTTTGGTCTAGTTTTGCCAGCAGGTTATTTTGTAGATTGGAAATAGAGGGGAGCCATAGAGGAGGGCAGGGAGGAGATAGGATTGGGCTAGCAGTAGTTTTGAGTTAGGGGTCAGGAATTTGCTGTTTCTGTATAGCATGCCCAGTTTGTGGTGTGTTTTCTTTATAGAATGAAGTATGTGGAGGTCCAGTTTGATATGGTCGTCTATGATGACACCTAGAAGTTTAGTGTGTAAGTCTGGCATTATGATGGTGCCATTTAGAGAGGATATGAGAAAGGTGGATTTGTGGTGGGCTAGAGTTTTAGGTAGGAAAAGTAAAAGCTTAGTTTTAGAGGGGTTCAAGATAAGTTGATTGTTGGAGAGCCACTTCTCAATATGAATGAGGATTGAAGTGAAATGAAGATTGGGTGATATGGTGGAGGTTATTGATAGAGTCAGAAATGGATATCAGAGTTGAATCATCTGCATACTGTATGACAGAGGAGAGGTTGCTGGAAGTGTGTAGGTCATTGGTGAAGAGGCTGAAATGGAGGGGACCAAGAATTGAACCTTGAGTAACACCGGTCTGAACTGGCAGAAAGGGTGAGAAGGAATTTTGCCATTTAACTGCTTGTAGGCGACTGGACAGGTAACTTGAGAAACAATTTAGATGGAATGGAAATGTTCAGCTGAGAAAGTTTGTGAGAGACAGTATTGAAAGCCTTTGAAAGATCTAAGAAGAGGCAGGACACAAGTTTATTATTGTCTCTGGCCTCAGCTACAGTATGAGTGAAGGATAAGAGTGCAGTGTTAGTACTGTGTTTGGGCCTAAAACCATGCTGGGTGTTGGTTAAAAGATTGTTTTGAGTAAGGTGGAAAAGCAGTTGAGAATGGATACACTTTTCAAGAATTTTGAAGAGGGGAGAAAGAATAGCAATGGGACAGAAGTTAGATGGTTCTGTGGAGTTACCTCCTTTATGTAGTGGGATAGTGAAGTATTCCTTCCAAATAGAGGGGACAGTGGGTTCTTGGATTGAGTGGTTGATTAGAATGGTGATAGGAAGGGCAATAGAGTTAGTAGCAAGTTTAAGGAATTGGGGAGGTAGGTTATCAGGGGCGGGAAGACAAGGTTTGAGTTTAATGAGAAGAGTTTTAATATAACTAACAGAGACAGGTTTGAGCATGAAGGGGTCTGAGAGGTTAGTGGAGTCAGACTGGGAATGTGAAAAATGTGTGGGTCTGGTAATTGAAGTGACAGAACTAGGTGGAATTAGAGGTGGGGTTGGGGTTATTAGAGGTGTTAGGTACTAGTTTAGAAATGGTATCAATGAAGTAGTGATTTAAATGGATGGCGGTATCTGAGGGAGATTGATTGGGAAAAGGGTTGGGGGTTGTGGGTGAGACAGGGTTAAGAAGAGTTTTTATGGTTGACCAGAACTTCTCGGGGTTAGTAGTTTGCAGTGATTGGTCAGACAGGTAAAACTTTCTTTTGTCCTGGTTGACTCTTTTTTGTAAGGTTTCTAAGTTCCCTATAAGCTTGTAGGAGGGCAGGAGATATGCTTTTCTGATATTGTTTCCAAATGGCATCTCTTTTATCCATAAGGTGGAAGGTATCTTTGGATAGCCAGGGGGCATGTTTAGCTTTGACTTTTATTTTCCTGATGGGGGCAAGAGAGTTGAGTATGTTTAGGAATGTCTGGTTGAAGTAGCTAACTGCATCATTTAAAGGTAGAGAGTATAGGCAGGACCAGTTAATATTTGAGAGGATTTTGTTGAAGGAAGTGGTATTGAATTTTCTTTGTTTGCGGATGTATTTTAAGAGGTGAGTACCAGTGAGGTTGGGTGAGTACCTAGTAATGTGGATAGGTAGGTGGTCACTGATGGAGTCAGATAGTGTACCTGGCTGATGGTACAAATTAGGAGAATTACGAGAATCCAGTCTAGGATAGAATTGGAGTGTTTTTTGCCAAGGCGGGTAGGGGAGGAGACAAGCTGAGTAAAACCATGTAGGTTGAGACTATGAGATGGTGTAGTAGAGTTAACTGAGTTCCAGTCTATATTTACATCCCCAGGTATGATAGTTTCAAAAGGGATGTGAAGAAAACACCAAGATAAGATGTCTTCAAAGATGGTGATATTATTCCCTGGTGGGATATAGATTGAGGCTATGGCCATTTTTTGGTAGTTGTTGAGATGACAGGTTACTATGAGTAGCTCTGCAGGGTGGAAGGTGGGAGTGGTAATTGTAAGTGGTAAGATATTGAGAGAGTCAGAAAAGAGAATGGAGTCACCACCTCCCTTTTTGCTAGGTCTATCCAGTCTGTAGATATTGAAACCATGGGGGCAGATCTCTGAGTTGAGGATGTGGGGTTTTAGCCAGGTTTCAAAGAGAGTTAAGATGTGGAGGATATAGTGTTGTATGAGTGCGTGGAGTTCAGGCACTTTGTTGCAGATGCTCTGGATGTTAAGGGAGAAGAATTTTAGTCTTTTGGTTCTGTGTGTAGAAGTGAGAGTGGATGGGGAGGTACTAGTGAGAGTGGGATTGCTAGAGGTGTGGGGGGAAGAAGTAGTAGTGATAGTAGATGGAGTGGAGGAGTTGGAAGATAAAAGTTGGTTATTTGGACCAGGGTTGGAAAAAAAACATAGATATTCACTTCTTCACCAAAGTAATGTGCACATATAGACAAAGTTTGACGAATTTGGTCTGTCACTGCAACACGGATGGGTGGCAACAACACACTGATGTTGTATAGTCAACTGGACCAAATCAAGTGTGTCAAGAAGACACATTTGTGAAGTGGATGGAGCAAATTTTTTGTTGTGGGACAGGTGCCCATTTTTTTTCCAAAAAGAAAGGAAGGTTAGGGAAGGGACCTAGGAATGTGAGGATCAGGTAGGTAGTGGAGGTGAGGAAACAGGTGTAGACAAACAGGACATACAAGACAGGCACAGGGATGGTGATGGGCACAAAAACAGGTTGGGGGACATTTTGACTTTGGATAGGTAGGAGACATCAGAAGTATATACCTGTCAAGCATGAGAACAGTGAGAATTTAGTCTTCACTTTCAGAACTGTCATCACTGTCTCCTTCCTCAGTTGCCTTTGAGACTGCTTGACATGACAGTCTCTTTTTTACTTTTATGAGCAACTTCTCCAATAGGCTGTTGCAGGCACCAAGACCATTCTCTCTTAAATCACACACCATCCCTGGCAGCTCCTGGCAGGTGACATAATCACAACCTCCACCAGTAATCCCAGTGGGTACTACTGTACCATCAGCCAGGGCACTGCAACCTAATGAGGATGGATCAGGTAGGGCAAGGGTAGTGGAGGTAGTACTGCCATGGTGCACCCCAGAGGTGCTGGGTGTTGAAGTGACAGCTGGTGGAGGGTTGACAGTCTGACACCCAGTGGATGGCCCACCTCCCTGTGCTGAAATGCATTTGGTTTGTTGGCAGAAAGGTATGACATCAGAATATTGTGATTCCAAGTAACCCACAAAAAAAGGGAGGGGGGATAAGGGATGGGGTGAGACAAAAAAAGAGATGATTGGAACCATGATATGTCACATTCATTCATTTTTTATTACAATAAATAGTTATTCATTATTATACTAGCTATAGAGCTTTCACAATCCCAAAAATGACTGTGAATTGTTACAAGTAACCCTTGGAATGTGCACATATTCTATAGATGTTTTCAAAAATACTAGCGAGTAAGTTAACAATATGGGATTAAAGCCAATTATCATTGCATTTCTACTTTAAAAATGATACTTGTTGAATGTGAATCTATAGGTTACTTGTAGGAATTGAACCCACATAATCTGAATACTCAGTTACACTTGCCTAATACAATTAGCAATAGCTGCAGAAGAAAACGTACTTGCTGTTACAGTTAAGGTAACACTGATCTATGGAAACATAATATTTACTACAAGCAGATTTAGCTGTGCTGTAGACATACCCTTTGCCTTTCTGAGTCATGCCAGTCTCTCAGCATGTGCCTCCCTGTTCACTGTGATTTCCTCTGCAGCTGTAAAATACAGATTGAGAGAAGAAGAGACAAGATAGCATTATGCATACCAGTCTTGGCTATCTACACCACTGCATATCATTTCAAGTTACTTGAGCTGTATACTTACACAGCTGTAGGGTAGTGTTAACAGTTCAAAATTAAGCCAGCCACTGGTCAAGTTGTGCCTGCTTATGCCTCTTAGGGTCATTGTAGTAGTACCTGTACTGCTTCTCAGTGTGCAGTATGCCAGTCACACTATAGACAGCCTTGGCTAGGCTGTTCTAAGCCTGAGCCCTGTAATGAGAACTAGTATAGTCCCCTGCAGCAGCCTATGGCTGTAACACTTGATGACGAGTGCAACAAGACTTTTGACTCCTCCACACCCCACCTCTGTACCCTGAATTTGGCACAACCCTTCCCATCTCCTGCCATGTCTGCAGAGGTCCTCCAACAACAGTAGGAATGGTTTCCTCCAAATTGTAATACCGCATTTTACAACTAGTGCACACACATGCACATCCATGCCAACCACATTTCTGCAATGGTAGGCAGAGAAACATTGCCAAACAAAGAAGAAGAGAGTTTATAGACAGCAATGATGATGTGAAATTGACAGTGATCCTTGGCATGCGTGATTCTATCACTGGTCACACTTTGTCCAATGGTCAGCAATGAATTGCTCACTGGCTTGGCTTTTAAGCCCTGTCTTTGAAGGGATCAAAGGTATTACTTGGAAAATATTTTGTTGACTTACATACTGTTTATTTATTTTTATTTATTTATTTACTTTTGTTTACCGGGTTAGTCCAACTGGATACATATCCATTTTCAGTGGAAGCCCGGGGAGAAAAGCTCCAGTTATACAACATAATAAAATATAGAAAAACATTACATAGCATTTGAACATTACATTTGAAGCACTAGACATTTCAAAAACAACATATTACGATAAAGAAAGGAAAACATAGTTAGACAGTGACATTGTATAGAGTAATAATTCTTGAGTTAACAGAAATAGGAATGAGACAGAAGGAAAAGATTAATAGGATTGATGATTACAGGAGAAGGGAGTGTAGAGACTAAAGGGGGGGACTAGTAATAATAAATGAAAGTAGTAAAGATATAAGGTAGGGAGTAGAATTATATTAGTGTCAGGTTTTTTGTAAAAGAAAAAAAAAGTAAAGATAGTTAGTCTGGGTTATTACAAGAGCATAACCAGTGATTAGAGAGAAAGAGTTTTAGTTTGGTTTTAAATAATGGGAGACAGGAGATGGTAGTCAGATCGTTTGGTAGTTGATTCCATATTTTACCCACTGTGTTTGAAAATAGAGATTTGCCTGCTAAGTTATTTGAGAAGGAAATGTGTATCAACATTTTATTGGCAGAGCGCAGATTCTTCTTCTACTGTTAAAAATAATTTGTACAAGGTAGGATTCCAGTCTATGTAAAAGCGAATGCATAAATTTCCTCACAGGTGATTACTCCTCATTGCCACAAAAGAAGTGTTTGCCGACCATGTTCATTAAAGATATACAGTTTAAAGAGTGACTAGTGCTAGAATTCAATTAGGCCTGTATGTGTGTGACATTAAAAAGTCCTGGCTCATGCATTTTCAGGTTTGATGCCAGACTAATGTCTGACAATATATTGAATGGATAGACTTGCATGACTTTAGTAATACAGTTTGGAATTATGATACATACATCACAATATATTCTATACCGCAGTGGTGGTGCTGCGGTAGTGTTGTAGCCTCACAGTAAGACGCTGTCTGGTTCGATTCTCAGCTAGAGCGTCTTCTGCGTGGAGACTTGCGTGAATGGATGTACCTTCGTTGAAGGTAGTGCATCAGGCTTGGCAAGCCAGTACGTAAAAATCAACTGCCAATCATTAGCGGACCGGAGTTCCGCTGTGGCGATTCCTAACCGGGAAAAGCCGAAAGACACAAACAAACAAACATCACAATATATTCTACTGGGTTATTGGAGGGGTCTAGATGATTGTCAGTAAATTACAGTATCCATCAGAGATATGCAACTGTATCTTTTATTACTGAATCATCATTGTCATGCTAAACCAGTTACACACATAATCAACTGGGGCTCATATGTCAGTCATTAATAAGCTATCATTGATTAATAAGCTATCCCTCATTGACTCTCTTCAAGAGGAATCTTGATGAGTGGATGGGAGATCATAGGTTTACCCTGGGTATCACTTCTGTGTCACTGTTAGACAGAGGCACAGTATACTAACCTCGAAAAAGGGCATAGCAAAATTAATTTAAAATGGGTGGCGAAAGCCAAACACACTCTGGCTAGGCTTATAAATGCCCTAGGGCAGATAGCCTAGTATGAACCTATGAACCTATGATACCTACAGAAGTATGTGAATGCAAGCAGTAATGATACCTTCCTGTCAATTAACCTGCTATACATAACTATTGTTATATAGTTTTACCTTTATAATCAAAGATATGTGAACAAAGATAGTGGGAGACCCTGATTAAAAATTAAAGTCATCAAGATTTTAACCCTGGCTCATCTGTGTTATGACCATGAACTCAATACACTTACATCTGCTGTCACAGTGAAAGCTAAGCCGGAACTGTAATTTGCAGACTTGCTTCTGTCCAGAGTGCTGACAGACACACATTGCCACTGAGTCTGTTTGTGCAGAGGAAGGTAAGACAAATTAATTTTTTTTTTACTTTTTTTCCCTGAGCATTGAACCCTGTTTGTGCTAAGGTAGGCAACACACAAATGGAAAAGGCAATACAAATACATATTAGTTGTGTAGGTACTTATTATGACCCCATCACTAAAAATATTGACTGTGTGACTCAAAACCTGCTTTACCTGTGTTGTCTCTTTTGTAGTAAACAGCATTTACACATTGTGCCACAGATACACTCAGGTAATAGGTGAAATTTCTGTAGTCATTACCATGTGTGGTGGTGCTGATCACTGCACAATGCTGCTAATTGTGTTTGCGCTCCATAAGGTGACTGAAATTATTTTTTTTTACTTTTTTAAGCAGCTAAACATGTTTGGGTTATGCCAAGTGCCTCACACATGGTAAAGGCAAAAAAAAAAGATTAAAAAAGGGGAAACAATTGTTAAACAATTAGACAGCTCTGGATTTAAACTATCAGACTATTGCACTTACACAACACAGTTGTAGAGTCATCTCTCTTTGCCACAGACACAACTTTGCAATGCCAAGCAAATCATGCGCATATAAGCAATTTACATTTCATATCAAATATTAAACAGTTCACACAGTTGGGCATTCTCAGTTGATTGTAAATGTGGAGATAACAGATTTAGTGGAATAAGTGATTACACAATATTTATGACTATCTTTGCAAAACTGCACCTCTGTCTTCTCTTTGTATTCTGAAAATACTTCCATGATCTCTGCCTTACTATCACATATGCAATCTGTAGTGTGTGCATGTACTCTAATTTTTCTTTCAATGTGTAATACAACTACATGGCAGTGAACAATAGTTTTCAGCAAAAGCAGGAAACTGCTATTATGCCAAGGAAATATACATGTGGGTTGTTTGGTTTTATTTAAAAGCTGACTGCAGTTAGTTCCACACTTTCTAAGTGTATCCTCACTGACCCGCCCACTTCTGTGAAGGGTGTCTGTAAATTATTGGTTTTTCCTTCATTCAGACCAGTCATTCACAGTTGGAAGCCATTATCACCTTATAATGGTGTGAAGGCTACGGTATGTTTACATCTGCTACACAAAGTCAAACAGTTTTAAGTATTTAGCAATTCTAATGATTTCACACCTCCTTTGCACCCTTAGACTGCTTAGAGGGTTGAATCTACACTAAAAGGTAACTGTATTATAGCTAGGAAACTTGAAGGTGAGGAGACTGTTTTCAGTCATGTTTATTGCAGCACTTGTGAGAATGTAGGGATAAGTAGACTTTTTGGACTGCTTTTTATATACGGTATTTCAGTTACATAGAACAGATTATTTGGTAAACTGCATAAGTACATATTACATATGTCAGTCATATCAGATATTGATGGCATTGCTGGACAACTCACACACATTCAACTTAGCTACAGTTATGCAGGTATATGCCATTCATTCATAGATTCACAAATTCATAGGTGATTACCGGGTTAATAGCACAAGAGCCTTTACAAACCTAGCCAATAATACCAAGGATATGACAGTATTATATCTTAATTCCCTAGATATGGGCTGGGGTAGTATCAGGGTAGTTGGTCTTTGAGTTTTGGAGCCCTGAGTCATTTTATAGAATATCCCTGTCTATGAATGTACAGTTCCCCATTCATTTATCCATATTCTTTTTGAAGAAGGGCTTTGTTTTATGAAAATGGGAAGTTTATTCCATAGATGAGGTAGTCATTGGGATACAAATCTGTCTCTTCAGCAAGTTCTGTTAGAGTCACAAATAAGGTTCAGGTCCATAGAATGAGTAACCCTTGTATAATTTTTCTTGTGAATATGTAACATTTTCATTAGAGCTGGATCAGAGAAAGCCTTGTAGGTCAGGCATAAATCTCCTCTCAATAAACAATATGGGATGGAGTAAATAGATAGGGCCTTTAGTCTGTCTACATAAGAAATGTTTCTTATTCTTTGTATTTCCTCTGGGGCCACTCTAGTTGGTGTAAATGGTCAGGTACATGCAGAAGGGAGCATTGTACTTGATTATGAGCCTGATGAGGTTTGACCTTGATGACGTGCCTTTAGGAATTCCTCACTACTGCAGCTACTTGGTGGTCAAAGTTTAGGTTATTATGTATCTGTGTTCCTAGGTTCCTCACCATTGGGTCTACTTTTAAGGGTGTGCTATCAATATTATAATTTGCAGGGATATCTGATTTACAATGATTATACATTTTTTTAGCATTTAGTCTCAGAGCATGGTATTAGGTGGCTGCGGTGGTGCAGCAGTTAGCATTGGTGCCTCACAGCAAGAGCTTCTCTGGTTCAATTCTTTATTATTTATTTTATTCATCATCAAAGGTGTATAAAAAGATCTATGTAAAAATTTCCATGTATAAAGTCTCCAGACAATAGAAGGCGTAGTTCTATAAGCAGATTCCAATATATATTGTTTATCTTGTTGATTTGGTGGGTCCCCATTAATAGAAGTGAAATAATTCCAGTATGAATCTACACTGTAAAAAGTTTCTTGTCTGATAACTTCATGTATGTATGAAAGTTTACCTTTATCAGAAACTTTATGTTGTAAATTAAATATCAAGTAATCAATCAGTGTTGGAATAGATTCTTTAACAGTTATAGACATTAAATCTATTTTATTAATGAGATGTTGTCTAAAGGTCTGAACCTCTAACCAGCAAGTCTCTCTTAGATCAAATTCTTGTTTTAAGAAATCTAGATTTTTAACTTTATTGTCAGATATCAACTGATACCAGTACTTTAGATCATTATCTATAGCTAAATGAGTTCCTTCAGAAGTAGATGACAAAAGCATACCCTGAGTATACATTATAGGAAATACAGTAAAATTCCATTCCCTATACTTAGGGTGCATGAATATAAAGTTACGATAACTAATAATAATATTTAATGGGTAACAAACCATATGTTTAGGTGTAATAGGTGAAGTACAAAATTCCTTTAGTAACCATAACATGGAGTTATTTACAATCATATTTTTATGTGTTAAGGAGATTTTCATGGTGTATACTAATTAGCTCCCAATAATCTTTCCATTTTGTGACATATGACTGATCTATTAATAAAGTAATAACTTTTACAATAGAAGAGATAGTATATAAATTAAAGTCTGGAAAAGAAATACCCCTTGAGACCAGCTATTAGTATGTTTCTTTAATGCAATCCTAGGTCTATTAGGTGCCCATAAGAAATTTAACAATAGTGTGTTCAGTTTCTTGATAATTATTTTTGTAGGTGGAAGTATTATTGATTGTATTAAGTATAAAATCTTGGGGAATATTATCGTTTTAATAATTGTAAGTCTCTCCTCCATAGTAAAAACATATTATTCCAGGTATTAAAAGATTTTGTATATTAAGAAAACAGGTATTATAATTATTATATATAATAGATTTAATATCTTTAGATAGTATTATACCTAAATAAGTTATCTGACCTGAATTGGGTACATATTTAGTAAAATCACTAATGAGAATATTTTTTCGTGTATATATAGGTAGTATTTTAGTTTTTCTTCATTGAATATTAAACCAGAAATACTTTTAAAATTCATCATGTTATCAAATAGAGACTGTATAGAAGAATTAGATCCTGCTGATGTAATTAGAACATCATCTGCAAAAAGTTGAATTTTGGATTTTGTATTTTCATCTATTTCAAAACCCTCTATGTCAGTACTGTTTCTGATCAAATTAGCCCAAGGCTCCATTACTAAAGTGAATAATAGTGGAGAAAGTGGACATCCTTGTTTTGTACCTTTAAGAATGGGTATTTTTTGTGAAACATATGTTCCTACCTTAATATAAGCCAACGTTCCTTTGTACAAATGTTCAATTAGATTTACAAATGCATCCGAGAAGTTTGTGCACTTCATTAAGGTAAACAGATAGTCCCAACTTACTGAATCAAATGCTGAACTTATATCAAGACTAATAAGTGTTAAATCTTTCTTTTTCCTATTTGCAAAATCTATTAATGTTAAAGTTCTTCTTATATTATCAAAAGTATTTCTATTTACAATGAAGCCTGTCTGATCTATAGCTATAATGCCGGGAATGATTGTCTTCAATCTATCAGCAAAGATATTCATAAACATTTTATAATCAACATTAAGTAATGAGATGGGCCGATATGAAGAACATCTAGTTGGATCTTTATTAGGTTTTAAAATTGGCGAAATAAATGTATATTGCCAAGATGGGGGGGGTTATTAACTCAGTTTGGGCCAAAATAAAACCTTATGTATTAATGAATATGTATTTTAGAAAGGATTTTATATATCTCTGGTATAATACCATCATTACCCAGTGCTTTGTTTGATTTAAGCTTATTTATTTGTGTAATAACTTCTGTATATGAAATACTCTTGTCCAATAGTTTAATCTGTTGTTTATTAAGCTTTTTATTCATATTTGTGGTTATAAACTCCTTTATTTTATCTTTAGGTTCCATGTTAATATTATTATGGTTAATTTTGTGAAAGTGATTTCTAAATTCATCTAGCATTTCTGGTATACTAGAAACATTCTTCTCTTTCCTTAGAGAAAAGATTTCTTTGATATGGTTTTGTTTATTCAACCTTTTTGTTTTATTTTTAAGTCTATGTAAGTATTTGGGGCTTATTGAATAAGACAAAAACTTGTATTTCTCTAAAGTTATTTTAACTTTATGAGTTAAAATTTCTTTGTATTTCTCATTTAGTTTGTTTATTTCTTCAATAACTTTCTTGTCCATAATATTTTCTTTATTATTATGTTTATAAGAGTCTAATTTACTTTGAATATCTAACAATTCCTTATCCCAAGATTTCCTTTTATTATTATACCATCTGATACTTTGTCCATATAGATATGATTTTAAGGCATCCCAAACATAAACAATGGAGACTTCAGGAGTGTTATTTATGTCTAAAAAATGTTTTACTTCTGAAAGTATATATTCTTTATAGTCTTTTAGTTGAGTTAAGTATGCTTGTATCCTTTTGATCTGAACATTATGAGTATTTTTTATCATGAATTCAAAAACAATTGAATTATGATCAGATATAGGACATGAAATGATTTTGGAATTAATTAAATCTGTTACCATCTGGTTAGAAATAAAGACCCTATCTATTTTTGAATAAGTTTTGTATATGTTAGAAAAAAAGGTGTATGGTAATGATTTTGAATCTATCTGATTATTAATATCATTCAAATGATAAGAATTAGCAAAATCCTTTAAATGTTTTGCATTAGATGTAATTCTTCTCTTTCCTATAGTGGTAGTATCACTTTCATGTAGTATACAATTAAAGTCCCCAGCTAAAATAATATCTCCTATAGAGAATGATATGATCTTATCAAGATGATGTTTCACTGTATTAATACCAATTCCAGGTATCCAATATACATTAATTAAAGTGTAAGTCTTCCCATTAATTTGTATTGTAACCATACAAAACATTCCTTTGTCATCCTGATAAGACTTAATGGTTTTAGGAATGGGCATACTTTTATTCCATAAAATAGCCACTCCTCTTTCTTTCTGAGTGTGTTCTGAACTAACCAATACTGTATATTTGTTTGTGGCTAGTTTATCAATATCTTTTTTCAAGAGATGGGTTTCTTGTAGGAAGACTAAGTTGGCCTTATGTAAATTAATGTATCTTATTAGGCTTGCCCTTTTACATGTATTATTCAATCCATTAATGTTTAAAGAAATTCCTTTTAAAGATGTCATTTGGCATTTTTAAAACTTAAGAATCTTATGATCAAAATAACAAATAACAAGATAAGTAATGTTACATCTCCTCCTTTAGGTGTACCTTTAAATATAGCTGTATTTATTGAATCTCTTATGGGATTTCGTATAGGATTCAATTTTGTTTGTAGTAACAATGAATGTACAAAATATATTGTGGATGTCAAAACTATATACAAATAACAATGAACAAGTGAAAATAATGTAAGGATTAAACCTTGCATCCAGCCTGGAGTTGTAAACTCCAACTTAGAGTAGTATTTACCACTCAAGTTAACCCCTACCCTAAGCAGCAGTCGTCAGCTACCACCTTATCAATTTAATACTAGTTATATTTAACTGAAGTTAACAGTTTTCAATTCAATTATCTAGCAAGACAAGACTACACATTTGGTAAAACAGCATCATATAAACTAAAATAAACCTTTTTTTTTTTTTTTTTTAAAAACTGTTCATACTACTATATACACCCATGTAATATAAAACACTTGTATGCAAATAGCATTCAAATAATCTTGATGTTAGAAATCAAGAGGAGAGAAAAATAAGTTCTAACATTCATTTAAATCAAAAACTTTGGCTAATATGATTCAGACATTACATATATTAGGATGCATCTATTTTCTGTCATGTAAATACAGTTAACAGCTTCCAAAAACCTTGAATTGCTTGTATATGAGCATTTACTCAAACTCATTATTGCCAATAGAATAAAATATTGTATTCATAGAAATTGTTATAAATCATACTTCATAGTTAAGCAGATTCTCAGAAACATTTATATACATATCTACATACACACACACATACACACACACACACATATATATATATATATATATATATATATATATATATATATATATATATATACATACACACATACACACACATATACACATATACATATATATATATATATATATATATATATATATATATACACATGCATACACACACACACACACATACACACACACACACACACACACACACACATACACACATACACACACACACACACACACACACACACACACACACACACACACACACACACATACACACAAACACACACACACACATACACACACACACATACACACACACACACACACACACATACATATATATATATATATATATATATGTATCTGATCTCACTGAGTTGTATCTTTACTGAGCACCATCTTACATTGCTGTCCCTTCAATAAATCTGTCTGCTTTATACAAAATAATGCACAGCAAACACATTTTAGTAACCAGATTTTACAAACATGCTATACTACTGCTTTAAAATATATCACATGACAATTTCTTCCAGTATAGAGTTATAAAATTATTTATGCTTGTCAATCAGATTAATTAAATGAGTTATAGTAATGTATATGTTTGGGACATAGGTTTTTAACACATATTATTAATCTGCTATTCCTGTATCTGTGATGTGTCAGTGTGATATCTAGGTCAAAGGTGAGACCAGCTGCTTTCAGCTTCTCTGTGAGAATTCTGAGAGTTGAAGCTTTGAAGTAGCTCATGGACACTGTGCATGAGACAGCCCACATCCCAGATTGTCTCTCCTAACATTTTGGCGGGAAACTTATTAAAAACTAGTGACAAACATTCATTTAGCAGTGTAAATGCATCTAAACATGTCAAAACCTTCACAATGCATTCTACAGGTTATTACAGACTCTATGTAAGTGAAATCAAGCCCAAAATTATTAATAAGTAACAAAACTCAACATTTTTGTCCCAACTCAACTCCTATGCGAATCTTATTATTTACTGTGTCTATATGATCAAAAGTATTTCTATATATTAATAAAGAAAAGAAAAAGAGAGTAGAAAGTAAAAGGGTGTAAGGCAGAAATAAAAAAAAAAATGTAAGAGAAAGCTATAAGAAGTATATACAATAGAATATTACTAACTGTTTATATTAATAGAGTTAAAAATAAAACATATTATTTACTGTTATTTAGTTCTAATTATTATTAGTTAAAGCATGACAGATTATTTACAAACAAGCATAAGCAGTGTAATCAAGAAAGTATAATTGGGTAGTGTCATTCCTGTATCTGTGATGTGTCAGTGTGATATCTAGGTCAAAGGTGAGACTAGCTGCTTTCAGCTTCTCTGTGAGAATTCTGAGAGTTGAAGCTTTTGAAGTAGCTCATGGATACTGTGCATGAGACAGCCCACATCCCAGATTGTCTCTCTTAACATTTTGGCGGGAAACATATTAAAAACTAGTGACAAACATTCATTTAGCAGTTTAAATGCATCTAAACATGACAAAACCTTCACAATGCATTCTACAAGTTATTACAGACTCTATGTAAGTGAAATCAAGCCCAAAATTATTAATAAGTAACAAAACTCAACATTTTTGTCCCAACTCAACTCTTATGCAAATCTTATTATTTACTGTGTCTATATGATCAAAAGCATTTCTATATATTAATAAAGAAAAGAAAAGAGAGTAGAAAGTAAAAGGGTGTAAGGCAGAAATAAAAAAAATGAAAGAGAAAGCTATAAGAAGTATATACAATAGAATGTTACTTACTGTTTATATTAATAGAGTTAAAAATAAAACATATTATTTACTATTATTTAGTTCTAATTATTATTGGTTAAAGCATGACAGATTATTTACAAACAAGCATAAGCAGTGTAATCAAGAAAGTATAATTAGGAATAGCATTTGAAGAACATATAAACTTTTAAAGGAAAAAAAAATGTATCAAATTACTGACCTTATTTTTCCTTTTCAGAAAGAGAAACAAGTTAAATCACAGCTTGCCATTAAATCTCCAGATATTTTGACTAGTTATGAAACAAAACATTTCTTTGCACACAGAGAATAACTTTGATTAAATCTTTTTCAAAATATTTGTTGCTTCTTGGAAATGCAGGAACTATATTTAAAAAGATTGATAGTAAAATAAAATGATGAGAGAAAAAAAAAATATAGTACAAATCATTTGTTTTTTAGTCTCTTCTTCTTTTCTGAAGTCTTCCACGAAGTTTCAGTTGCCAGTCTCTTTAACGAAGGACTAGCCCATTCCATTTCTTCTATTTTTTCCAAAATCTTATTTTTTTTGATAAACAGTAAAGCAGAGTCTAAGTCATCGAAAATTTTAGGACCATCAGGAAGGAAGATTTTAAGCTTGGCAGGAAACAGAAGGTATGTTTTAAACTGTGCTTTTTTAAGCACCCTTATTAGTGGCAGAAAAACTTTTCTTTTAGCTAATACCATGGAAGAATAGTCATTGTCAAAACGCACAGTTGTTTCATTAATCTTAACAGGAGCTTTAGCCCAAGCAGATTTAAGAACCATCTCTTTATCAAAAGATGATAGAAATCTAACTATAACTGATCTAGGATAGTTTTTGTTAGAGTTAGTATTAGCTATAGATCTATGTGCTCTTCGATACCAAAAGAGAATGCTTCTGGTAAATCTAAAGTTTTAGGGAGCCATGTTGTTAAAAAGAAGTAATATTGTTACCTTCAATATTTTCTGGCAGTGCAAAAATCCTAATGTTATTGTCCCTAGATCTATTTTCCAGGTCATCCAGCTTTGTTTGTAAATGTGTATTTTGTTTCAGCAGAAACTCAATGTTGATTTCCTCTTCTTGTATTCTATTTTCCATGTCATTCACAGCTTCTTCTATGCCTGTCATCTGGATCTTCTGTTGTTGCAGGTCCATATGTAACAAGTCTATTTGTTTTGTAGTTTTTTCTATGAAAGTGTCTATTTTAGTATCCATTTTATCCATCTTAGCAGTAAGTTGCTGGACTATAATTATCAGAGACTGAAGTTCTTTCTTGATGCTGGAGTCTTGAGAATTTGTCTTACTGGAACTCATTTCAGACTGATAAACTGACAGGAAAATTTCCAAAGTAATTTCTGACAGGAATATTATTAAGATTTCCTTTCTTTTTTAGATATAGTTCAAGAACTATATAAAACAAACATATTTAGAAAGAAAATTACTTCAAAAATTAATTTTTTAAGTAATTAATTCCTGTCAATGTAATGAAATTGGTGGAGCTGAAGAAATCTGCTGCTATCCTGTGTTCATCCTTGGCCACGCCCCCAGTTCCACACTTTCTAAGTGTATCCTCACTGACCCGCCCACTTCAGTGAAGGGTGTCTGTGCATTACTGGTTTTTCCTTCATTCAGACAAGTCATTCACAGTTGGAAGCCATTATCACCTTATAATGGTGTGAAGGCTATGGTATGTTTACATCTGCTACACAAAGTCAAACAGTTTTTAGTATTTAGCAATTCTAATGACTTCACACCTCCTTTGCATCCTTAGACTGCTTAGAGGGTTGAATCTACACTAAAAGGTAACTGTATTATAGCTAGGAAACTTGAAGGTGAGGAGACTGTTTTTAGTCATGTTTATTGCAGCACTTGTGAGAATGTAGGGATAAGTAGACTTTTTGGACTGCTTTTTATATACTGGGTATTTCAGTTACATAGAACAGATTATTTGGTAAACTGCATAAGTACATATTACATATGTCAGTCATATCAGATATTGATGGCATTGCTGGACAACTCACACACATTCAACTTAGCTACAGTTATGCAGGTATATGCCATTCATTCATAGATTCACAGATTCATAGGTGATTACCGGGTTAATAGCACAAGAGCCTTTACAAACCTAGCCAATAATACCAAGGATATGACAGTATTATATCTTAATTCCCTAGATATGGGCTGGGGTAGTATCAGGGTAGTTGGTCTTTGAGTTTTGGAGCCCTGAGTCATTTTATAGAATATCCCTGTCTATAAGGGACATGGGCAGTATCCCAGGAGTGAATGTACAGTTCCCCATTCATTTATCCATATTCTTTTTGAAGAGAGTGACGGAAGGGCTTTGTTTTATGAAAATGGGAAGTTTATTCCATAGATGAGGTAGTCATTGGGATACAAATCTGTCTCTTCAGCAAGTTCTGTTAGAGTCACAAATAAGGTTCAGGTCCATAGAATGAGTAACCCTTGTATAATTTTTCTTGTGAATATGTAACATTTTCATTAGAGCTGGATCAGAGAAAGCCTTGTAGGTCAGGCATAAATCTCCTCTCAATAAACAATATGGGATGGAGTAAATGGATAGGGCCTTTAGTCTGTCTACATAAGAAATGTTTCTTATTCTTTGTATTTTTTAGTGAGAAACCTCTGGGGCCACTCTAGTTGGTGTAAATGGTCAGGTACATGCAGAAGGGAGCATTGTACTTGATTATGAGCCTGATGAGGGCTGAGTGCAATGGCACTATGACTTCCTTTGACCTTGATGACGTGCCTTTAGGAATTCCTCACTACTGCAGCTACCTGGTGGTCAAAGTTTAGGTTATTATGTATCTGTGTTCCTAGGTTCCTCACCATTGGGTCTACTTTTAAGGGTGTGCTATCAATATTATAATTTGCAGGGATATCTGATTTACTGAAGGGAATGATTATACATTTTTTTAGCATTTAGTCTCAGAGCATGGTATTAGGTGGCTGCGGTGGTGCAGCAGTTAGCATTGGTGCCTCACAGCAAGAGCTTCTCTGGTTCAATTCTCAGCAGGGGTGCCTTCTGTGTAGAGTCTGCATGTCCTCCCTGTGGTCTGGTGGGTTTCCTCCAGGTGCTCCGGTTTCCTCCCACATCCCAAAGATGGAAAAATATGTGGATTGGACACTCTAAATTGGCCCTAGGTGTGAGTGTGTGTGCTTTCTGTGGAAGGTTGGGTGCTGGGCTGGCAATTTGACACTGTAAAACTCCACTGCCAATCATTCTGTGGACTGTTGTTCTGCTGTGGTAACCCCTGACTGGGAAAAAAAATAAGTCTCAGGCCATGGTATTGGCACTAGTCATTTGACATTTTTAGGCCTGTATGTAGGATGTCAAAATTGTTTGGGGATTCAGTGACTACTCCCAGTTTACAGTCGTCGGTGAACTTGATGAGCCAGAGGCCCCCAACATTGGCTTTCACTTCAGAGAAGTATATAGCAAACAGCAGAGGTCCCAACACTGAGCCCTGTAGGACACCACTAGTAACAGGTTTCTTATCAGAGGTGGATTTACCTATCCGGACAACATGTGTCCTGTCAGTGAGCCAGTTTGCTATCCATTGACAATGTAGGGCTTTATGCCTAACTCAGTAAGTTTATCTTTGATCCCCAATTTAGAGATTGTTTTGAAAGCTTTGATCAGGTCTAGATAAGTGGTGTGTATCGTTTAACCCTCATCCATGTCCCTGCTAAATTTCTTAAAGAAGTCCACCAGCTTGAGCTGGTACAACCTCCCTTTGACAAAGCCAGTTTGGGTCTAGTCCAGTGTTTGGAGAGTTCCTATACCATTGTCAATGAGTTCCATAATAATTCTCTCCATGGTCTTGCAGATAAGACTGGTCAAGCTTATGGGTCTGTAGTTCCCTTCATCAGTTGATGAGCCCCCCTTATACAGAGAGATGACTGTTGCATTCCTCCATTCTTCTGTGACATACCCCATCCAGGGGCTGTGGTTAAAGAGAGTTTCTAGTGGCCCTGACAGATTCTGTTTTAATGTACTTAAGAAGCATCCTGAAATATTGTTGGGACCCATGGAGGCTGTGTTTTTGGTTTTAGTGAGTGCAATAAGAACCTTTCCCTCATAATTAATGGTAGGGGATGGTTGCAGGCATTTCTTTGGGTGTGGTAGGAAGTGATGAGGGGGAGAGGTTTGAACTGAACCTGTCAGCCAGCAGATTTTCTATAATTTCAAGCTGGGTGTAGGTGTTGCAGTTCATGATTAACTCGATACATTGCTGAGCATTTCCCCTGAGGTTACAAACAAAATTTAAAAAAGCCTTATGAATATCTTTCAACTGGGAGGCTATCTTTACCTCATTTTTATTTATTTATTTTACATTTGTTAACCAGGCTAGTCTAGCTGGATATATGTCCATTTTCAGTAGAGGCCCGAGGAGAAAAGCTCCACACATACTAAATTACAAAGAGACAATTTATAAAAAATTAAGTACAATAAGAATATACATTTAGTAACACGAAAAAACAAAATACCTAAGGAACACACAAAAATATAGTCGTTCAGTAGGAGCATTACAAAAAGTCAAGATTAGCAACATGTTTTTGATAATCCGTTGGAGAGAAGAAGTAGAACAGGAGATAAGAAGGGAATTACAGAAGAAATACAAAGGAGGAAGAGAGAAAGAAGCAATAGTCTAGTGAGGAGAAGGGTAAGAAGATGGAAAAGAGGACAGGGGAGAGAAAAAGGAGGAGTGGGTCAGAGCATAAGAGGAGAGCAACAGGCAATAAGAAGAAGGAATAAGTTAGTTAATAAGTATAGTGTAAAGTTCTAGTAGAGTAGGGGGAAAGAAGAAGGCTAGTCAGGAGTCCTACAGGAACAGAGCCAGTGATTTTGGAAGTACAGTTTGATTTTTTGTTTGAAGAGTGGTAAGGAGGAGATTAGAGTGATATCAGTGGGTAGCTGATTCCATATCCTTCCTACAGTATTAGTGAACAGAGAGTCACCAGCTAAGTTATGGGACTTTACAAATTTGGTCATGAGTTTAGAAGAAGATCGAAGGGAGGTAAGATTATTATAAGGGATTAAAAGTTGAGAAAGTATAGGGGTATTATAAGGTTGGTAAAGTATCTTGTGAGCAATGGTAAGTTGTGAGATCAAGAGACAGTTTTGTAGCTCAAGCCAGCCTAGGAGTTTTAGGTTATGACAGTGATGTGTTCTGAAAGGTTTACTGGTGGCAAAGCGGGCAATGCTATTGTAACAAGTTGCTAGTTTATTTAGGTTGGCCTTCTTAAGATTAGTGAAAATAGGTGAGGCGTAAAAGAGAGTAGATATAAGATGGGAGTGGGCAATAGTAGCTCTGGTAGAAGGTGTGAGAAAAGGTTTGATACGGTATAATGATCCAATTTTTTTATTAACAGTTTTGATGATGTTATTGATGTGTTGATCAAAAGTGAGATTGTTGTCGATGGTTATTCCTAGCAGTTTAGTTGATGTGTCAGGAGAGATAACAGTGGTGTCATTAGACAAAATGTTGAAGTTTAATGGGGAGGCTCGAGTGGTAGGAGTGAAAAGGAGAAGTTTCATTTTTTTAGCATTGAGGAGGAGGTACCGTCTAGTAGACCAAGTTTCTACAGTGTTGAAGGTAGTTTGAGTTAGAGAGAGTAGCTCTGCGGAGGTAGATGCTGAGCAAATAATCGTGGAGTCGTCAGCATATTGGATGCAGGTAGCTTGAGGGATGACAGTGTTGAGATCGTTTATGTAAAGGGAGAAGAGAAGTGGACCGAGAATAGAGCCCTGTGGGACTCCAATAG
Source organism: Protopterus annectens (assembly GCF_019279795.1). NCBI lineage: Eukaryota > Metazoa > Chordata > Ceratodontiformes > Protopteridae > Protopterus > Protopterus annectens. The sequence continues at coordinate 378,904,449 of NC_056741.1, forward strand.
AAACAGGCAATAAGGAAGAGATATGATTGTCCCAACGAACGGCTTGATGTCTGTTGTTAAGATAAGAAGTAAACCATTTTAAAGCCAGGTTATCAAATGAGAGGGATTTAAGGATGTTAATAAGGGAAGAGTGGTTCACCATGTCAAAAGCTTTAGAGAGGTCAATAAATAGAGCAGAGGAGAAAAGATTGGAGTTACGATAGTTGTTGATAGTATCAACGAAGGAAAGGAGGGTAGTGGAGGTGCTATGGTGGGGTCTAAAGCCATGTTGACAGTTGGCTATTATGTTGTGTGAAGAGAGATATTGTACGAGTTGCTGATGGATGCATTTCTCCATAATCTTAGCTAGAGGAGAGAGAAGAGCAATAGGTCTAAAGTTAGTGTAGTCAATAGAGTTACCACCTTTGTGTAGTGGGATGATATGAGAGATTTTCCATATATCTGGTATGGTTCCCTCTTGGATAGTCCTATTAATGAGTATAGATATGGGGTATGCAATCTGTTTAGCAGCCTTTTGAAGAAGGAGAGAGGGGAGTTTGTCAGCAGAGGGGGTGCAGGGTTTTAGTTTAAGAATAACCTTGTAGATGAAAGAGGTAGAGATAGGATGAAGAGTGAAGTTGTGGGGGGAATCAACAAGATTATTTGGAGGGTAAAAGTTATTGGCGTTCAGTTGTCTAGCAAGAGATTGAATGGTTTCAATAAAAAAGGTGTTAAAGGCGTTTGCAGTATGGCTAGGGGTTTCTGGGTCTGCATTTATTGGGAGGGAGTTTTAGCTGTACCAGGTGAAAGGAGTTTGTTGATTGAAGACCAGAATTGTTTGGGTTTATATAAATGGGTTTCCTGAAGTTCACAGTAGTAGTTCTTTTTGTCAGCGATTATAGCTTTTTTTGTAAGATTTCTAAGTTGGCAAAAATGAAGAAAATCAGAGGTAGTTCTATGGTGTCTCCATTTGGCCCAAATTTTATTTTTACTGTGAATTAATTTCTTTGTTTCCTTTGAGAGCCAAGGGGCTATATTAGGCTTCATTCTAATAGACCGTGCAGGGGCATGTTTATTCAAAATGGAAAGGAAGGTCGAGTTAAAGAATGATACTGTTTCATTAAGAGGAAGTGATTTCAAGATGTTCCAGTTACATGTTTTGAGATCATTTTGAAATAAATCACTTTTAAAGTTTTTGGTAGAGCGTATTATTCTAATGTTAGGGAGGTTTTGATAGTCAGTCTTTTCTCTAGAGATATAGGTTAGGCAGTGGTCACTGAGGTCATCAGGCATAGTTCCTACTTTGTATGAGACATTAACTTTGTTTATGAGTATCCAGTCTAAGATACTCTGTTTCTTACTTGGTTTATTAAGCCTTGTTGTAGTGGTAATGGATTGAGTAAAACCATGTAGGTTTATATGACAGGAGGGATTTTCACTATTAATAGTATTCCAGTCTATATTAAAGTCACCCAGAATTATAGTTTGCTTTAGCAGATTTGACCAGCTCTCTAATTTGTTTATTTGTAGAGGAGACTATATTTTTGCACTGTTTTGTCTGTTCCTTCTTGGTTTGCAAGAGGATTTTTTCCTTTTGTTGAATAGCCTATTTATGCTAGGGGTCCACCAGGTTGGCTCACTTCTGCCAGTAATCATATGTTTGACTTGGGCAGGTACTGCTTCCTCCATGCAGCTATGAATGTGGTTGTACAGTGCTTTTGTGAACAGCTCAGAGTAGGCCTCAGTGCCATTCAGGGTCAGAGGAGCTTCAACATTTAATAAGCTGTCACTTAGTTTGAGGTAATTGGCCTTAGCAAAGTTCTTAACAGGCCTGGAATTTCATGGGGGTTCTAAGTTATTTTTACTACTAAAGGCGATCATTTTGTGGTCAGATCTTACCAAGGAGGAGTTAATGCATAGCAGGAAGCACCATCCCCCAGTGTTTGTGAGTACTAGGTCTAGGATATTTGTATGTCTAGTTGGGGGAGCTAACAAGTTGCACCAAGGTGTCTGCATTGACAAAGTCCAAAAACCTCTGAGCAAGTGAATTATGGGTCATATAAGTTTCCCAGTTTATGGAGGAGTAATTGAAGTCACCCATAAGTATGGTGTTAGGCTCGATCTTAAGAGATTCCGGTATGTTTAGGTAGTAGGTATAGTTTTTTAGACTCATGATAGGGGATCTGTAGCTACCAAGGATATGATAGGGGGTTGCACCTATGTTTAGCGGGGCATGGAGCAGCTCAAGTGAGTTATTTTGTTTGACCAGTCTAACTCTTTATAAACACTAAAACACCTCCTCCCTTTGTTTTATCCTGAGCTAAGGGGGGTCAAAATGTATGAAAGGCATTGCATCCTTTGATAGCCATGGTGGTTTACATGGTTCTAAACCACATTTCTGTGACTGCACATATATCTCATTCTGGAGGGTGAAGAATGCCTCCAGGGAGTGCAGATTCAGTATCAGTTCCTTTAGGTTTTTGTGAGTAATTTTTGTTGTGCTGGACAACAACTTGGCACAGCCTAGTTTAACAACTTGGCACAGCCTAAGGGTGGCACTTTGGGTTAGATAAAATAAATATATCTACTTTTAGCCACCTCGTTTACTACATTTTTATTTTTATTTTACTAGATAAAGTTTTTGCTAGTATCCAGAAGCCAAGTGGTGACAAGTACAAACCATATCTGGCAAAGCCTTGTAGTTTGTCAATCATGTCTCCCTAGGCTGACAGATATTTGATCCCCTTGTTGTGATACAAGAAACTAAGTGAATTATTGAAGTCAATCATTTTTTGTTGGTACAGTGGCATCATCATCATTGGTCAAGGTAGGATGCTACTAAAAGCTAGACTCACACCCACCTGTGATACATATTCAGAGACTGCCATCATGTATCGCTCCATGTAGTCCAGTGAGATATGTCTTAGGTCTTTTACACCCACATAGACTATGACAGAGTCATACCGGTACTTGTGGTTTAAAGACCTAAGTGTATGTGTGTTCTGGCACATCCTGGCTCCAGACAGACTGCTCACTGTGATTTTTCTCCTTATTTAGCCTGGTAGGGGTAACATCAGCATGTCTTACAATGGAATCCCCAATAACTAGAATTTTTGGCTGTGTAGTGTGTTCGTTGAAGGTTGTGCGTTAGGCCCGGCAAGCCAGCCCGTAAAACTCTACTGCCAATCATTAGCGGACCAGAGCTCCGCTGTGGCGACCCCAAACTGGGAAAAGCCAAGAGACACACACAGTGTGTTGCCTTATGGGCTTGGAAGCGGGGCTACTATGATTTGCAGAGTTATGTGTTGTGTGAAGTACTGCCTTTTTTTAGTATGTGAGGGGCCACTGAGAGAGGCTGTTAGGAGGTCTTGGAGGTTTGGGTAAATTACAAGTGAGTACCTCCACATGTGTGGGTCTATGTGTTTGTTCCTTAGTGTTAGTGTTGAATGTTTTGAGTGTAACACTGATAACCTGGTTTGAATTTTTTGTGTGTGCATGTGAGAGCTTTGCCTCCATTGAAATTGTGTAACTACATCTCTCATACACTGTCATTGTATATTCTAAAATTATTATTTTCAGTGAACATGAGGCAATTCCTAAACTGGCTCAGGATGCCTATATCCACCAGGGGGTAACAGAGATGACAGAGAAACTCCAAGCCATTATACCAAATCCTTGGTAGATGGGAAGGAGTAGGGGAGAGTCATTTAAAGGTCTAAGATAGAGAGTGTTTAGTAGTATACTATCAAATAACCTGCAGTGGTGCTGCCCTCTGCACAAAGTGGCAGCTCTTTAAGCAACTATGAACAGTGGGAGACAACAGAGAGCATTCCCATAGAGGATTTTAAACTGGAGACGTTTCCTTAATATACAAAGCACTGGTCACCACATTTGAGTGATGTACAAACACAAGGCTTTTATACCAGCAGGATGAAAGACTTTTATACAATTAAGCCCTTAGGCCAATCAGATAAACAAACAATAAGCCTTCTACTAGTAGTTCCCAACTTGAATGAGTTGAATCAGCCCTCTGCTCCCCCCAGAGTGCAGAAAAAAACCTCTTAATATAAAACATACTGGTTTACAGCTCAAATGCAGTAACAAATGCTTTACAACAAAAGGCAGAATTCCTGCAGAAGCAGAAATCCTGAGAAATAAGTTCACAATCCTGAAAAATGTTTCCAAATACAAAAATACCAACAGGATGAAAGCCTTTTGCACACTTAAGCCCTCAGGCCAATCAGATAAATACACACTAAGCCTTCCACCAGCAGTTCCCAACTGGGATTTGTTAAATCAGCCCTCTGCTCCCATCAAAGTACAGAAAAAACCTCTTAATGTAAGACAAACTGGTTTTGAGTTCAGGTGCAGTAACAAATACTTTGCAAGAAAAGCCAGGATTTCTGCAGTATCAAGAATCCTTGGAAATGTCTTTTTGAAAATCAATAAAATATTTGGAAAAAAAAAGAATCCTTGGAAATAAGTTCATAACTCTGAGAAATATTTGCAAATACAGAAATACCAACAGGATGAAAGATTTTTACACAGTTAAGCTCTCAGGCCAATCAGATAAGCACACAATAAGCCTTCCACCAGCAGTTCTCAACTCAGATGGGTTGAATCAGACCACTGTTCCCACCAGAGTACAGAAAAAACTATTAATGTCAACAAACTGGTTTTGAGTTTAAGGGTAGTGACAAATGCTTTACAACAAAAGGCAGAATTTCTGCAGTATCAGGGATTCTGGGAAACGAGTTTACAAACCCTGAGAAAAGTTCCCAAATACAAAAGAATGTATGCAAATATAGAACTTCTACAAACACAGAAAAAGTTTGCAAAACTTAGAAATATTTTGGCAACCTCATGAGAGCTTTTGCAGTATCCAAGGAGGTTAGGAAAAATAAAAATGCTGTTAAAATAAATTAAGAGCAGTACATTAACCAACAAATGGCATTTCTTTAACAAGTACAGGCTGAAACACAGTGATATATTCAACAAAATCAATAAATATATCACAGAACTGTTAAAAAGCACTTAGATAGTCAGAGCAAGTACAAAAAACTGTGTATATCAGCTTTGTAAATCCACATATGTTTTAGATCAACTCAAGGTCTTATAGTCACGGTTGTCAAAGCCAGGCATAGGGAAGCTCTTAATCAATGATCACAGTCTCACAAAAATATAAGGCTTTTATACCAGCATGATGAGATACTTTTACAAAGTTAAGCCCTCAGGCCACTCAAATAAACACACACTAAGCCTTCCATCAGCAGTTCCCACCTCTGATGGATTGAATCAGCCCTCTGATCTCATCAGAGTGCAGAAAAATCCTTTTAATGTAAAACAAACTGATGTTGAGCTTAAGTGCAGTAACAAATGCTTTACAACAAAAGGCAGAATTCCTGCCTTATCAGGATTCCTTGGAAATAAGTTCACAATCCTGATAAATGTTCCCAAATACAGAAATAACAGCAGGATGAAATATTTTACATGGTTAAGCCATAAGGCCAATCAGATAAGCACACAATAAGCCTTTCCACCACTAGTTCCCAACTCAGATGGGTTGAATCAGCCCACTGATCTCACCAGAATGCAGAAGAAAATCCCTTTTAATGTTAAATGAACTGGTTTTGAGCTCAAGTGCAGTAACAAATGCTTTACAAACAAAAGGCAGAATTCCTGAGGTAACAGGAATCCTTGAAAATAAGTTTAGAAACCCTGAGAAAAGTTTCCAAATACAGAAAATGTATACAAATGTACAACTACTACAAACATAGAAAGAATTTGCAAACCTTAGAAATATTTTGGCAAACTCAGGAGAAGTTTGGCAAACTCAGAGCAGTTTTTGCAGTATCTGAGAATGTTAGGAAATATCAGAATACTGTTAAAATGCTCTAAGAATAGCACAGTAACAGATAGAATTCCTTTAACAAGTACAGGCTGAAACGTAGTGATAAATTCAACAAAATCAATAAAAGTAGCACAGAACTGTTAAATAGCACTGAGATAGAGCAAGTGCAAGAAAATACTTACATCAGCTTTGTAGGTCCACAGATGGCTTTAGATGAACCCAATGTCTTGGAGTCACAGGTGTCCAAGCCAGGCACAGAAAAGCTGCAAATAAATGTTCTTACACATTTATTTTTCTAGTGCAGGTTCCACGCTTACGTTGACTGTCCTTCAGTTACAGGTGTTGTCATGGGTTCAGGTGCCTAGGCAGCGCGACACCCCCCTGTGAGACAGCTGGATGTGGACAGATGGCAGGTTGGCAGTTTAGCTGCAGTGACAAATGCCTGTGGACAATTCCCTGTGGGAATAGAGAAACCCCCTGCACCCTAACCATAGGTGGCAGACACAAACCCCCACAGTGATACACTCTGCACCCCCAGAAGCCAACATGTGCGACTGTCAGTTGAACATGTGGCCATCACAGGATGCCAAGTGGGCATGAAAGTAGCACTGCGAAACCCGTGTGCTGTGGGCAAAGCCTTTATTAACACAACATGTAAAGTGATGTGCGTAGTGCTTGGTGTGTACTAAACCCAGATATATTCACAACTTGTAGAAATGTGGCACAGCATGTAGAAAATCCTGCACATCACTGTAGTCACACTTATGTTGCAAGATGTGCTTTAGGCGATGCTCCCTTACAACAATAGCCTTCCTACGCGGTGTCACAAGCATCCCCCTCAAAAGTGACTCCCTTCAAGTATCTGTCAGGTTCTGTTCCTGTTGCAGAACAGACAAAAGGTCAGACAGCTGCACTGTAGGGCATCCAAATAACACCTTCAGCTGACGATGCCATGCCTCCACCTGGCTATTAGTCCGTGGGAAGTCCATGTCAGAGACATCACACATATTCCAAAACTTTAAAGGGTAGGAAGATGGCAGGCATTGCTGTGCTGAGCAGCAGGATGCATACTTCCGTGGTCGGTCACGCACATAATGATGGTCCACAAATACACCTATAGGCTTTTCACAGTCAAGTAAGGTAGCCACAATGTCCAGAAATGCGGGGATAACATCTTCCAGTGGTAGGAATGCCAATGCAATCAGCTTGCAGATGGCTATTGAAAAAGCAGTGTCTGTACCATAGAGGGCCACAAAGTGGTGATGCTGGATCTGGTGCCAAATGATCTTTGCAAAATGGAATAGGCACCCCTTCAGAATACACTTAGGGAATGTCTTTCGGCGGGCATGGATCGCTGCCCTCTCAGAATCAGTCATAATGTACTGTGGAGCCAAGGTGCATCCCTGATCTGTAGCCATACTCTTCAGTATCTCCCACATATTGTTGTACGCAGACTCTGATTTCCATGTCATGAGACAGTACACCAAGGGGACAATCCTTGCTGAGGTGGGGGTGCCAATACATCCATGTAACGTATACAGCTGACGGCAAATATCAGCTTGTATTGGGAAGGTGCCATCCCCAAGAATGATGTCTGACCTGCACACATCTGCCAGGTTCTGTGCTGTAGTTAGTAGAACCAAGGAATCAGTCCCATCCATATCAGACTTTCTGCGGAGGATAAAGCTGCCACTATGGAGTGGATACTGGCTGACATTGATATCTGTTGCTGGAGGTGTGGACATGCATGCCCGTGCCCTCTGCTGTACCCTGGTGATGCTACAATGCAGGGTGGCATGGCAAGGCATCTCTTGTAGTACATTGTCATCTGCTGTGCCTAGGACACTCTGCATTACCAGACTGGGCAGTTCATTGCCCGTTACCTCACTCTGCCATAGTTCTGCTCACAGTGTAGCCACTTGGGCTGTTGTTGCATCTGGGCCATGCTGGTGTGGCAGTGATTTCAGCAGTTCTTCCCTCTCTTCCTGGTGAACGGTGATGGCACAACCTCTGCAGGCCTTTAATCTCCACTCAGTACATGCCCAGTACCATTTAGGGGGTGTTTATGCTCTAAATGATTGAGCTATCCCTCCACTACCAGCATTGGTTTGGCCCATTGGCTGGGCACTGTGCTGTGTCTGTTGCCAAGCTGACCAGGGATATACAGGTACACAGATCCCATCATGGTAAAACTACTTGTAGATGGCCTCTCAGTATCCATCACATCCAGTGTAGCAGAGAACAGAAGGTAGACACAGCTTCGGTACAGGCCACTATCAGACTTTGGGTATGTTGCTGTACAACACCTTGTGTTGTACCCTTCTGAATAAGCACTGTTTGCCATGGTGGCCCTGCAGCAGTATACGCACCACCTTGCTCATACTACCTGTCCTGTTAGGGATTCTCTACATGCAGTTCACACAGCAGTGGAATTGACAAGTGAATGTAGTCCAGCAGGAGTCTCCCAGCATGCATACACCACTGGTTCTGCATGTACTGCACAAATTTTCTTTAACACCCAGCTTTTGCTGTTGGCCATTCAGGATGTGGGGCCCAGTCTCAGTTTCAGTGACAGAGATTACATAGGGATGTCTCCCTGTGTAGCACCCTTTTCTGCCTACATGCCTCTGCATATGTGCGTACCCCAGCTGCAACAACCATTGGATGGGTTAGGCAACCTCACTTTACAGACATGCTGCCTTGCTGTGGACTTGGAGGTGGGTTGATACTCTTTTGTATCCCATTCATACTTTCCCTCCCCTTTGTGTCTGTGTTCCCTTCTACTGTGGTTGCTTTTGCACTGTTGGGTATGTGGTCTGTGATTGCTAGGGTTGATATGTTTCCACCTGCCACTGCACTAGGGTGGCAGGACAGTGCCTTTCTTTTGCAGACATACCTCTCAGCCTCTTAGAGTAAGTAGTCTGGAAATGCCATACCACTAGTGGTACACATAGGATCACATTCTGCTTTTACAAACTTGAACAGTGGATAGGATAACTGGTTGTGCATTAGCATGAATATTCTGAAGTGTGAAGTCTGAAACTCTAACTGTCTGTCATAATTTTCTAACTCCTATGCACATTCCTTTGCCACTACCCTGCCAGACAGCCACAATAGTATTCAATATGGGCCAAACATATTCTGCAGATCTCCGGGCAGTCTGCAGAAACTGTACGGTTGGGGTGTATGGGAAGGGATGCTTGTGGTGTTGTGACTTGTGTACGGTGCGCATGTACAAGGGTATCACTCAGCTGCAGCTTCTTTGGTATTTTCTGAACGACAGCTTCCCATAGCGAGGAGTACTGTACGGGTTGTGTTTGGAGGGGTTGTATGCGTGTGCGGGGCTACAGGTAAGCTGCTTTGTCTTTCTTGAAGTGTTTGGATCCTCTTCACCACTTGTCCTGCCGATCGCTTGTCTAGCACAGCTGTTTCCACTGTCAGGAAACAGCCCGCTTATTTACATTAGGGAATGTCTCCTTTTGACCCTTTTTCATACTGCGTGGATTCCCACAGTGTATCTATCTTTTGGCAGCACCTCTCTACGATCTAGCGGTGCTGCAGCCTTCTGCTTTTGGCATTGTAGCTCGAGGGCATTTGTCTCGCGATCTACATGTCGGAACCCATTGTCATTCAGGGTTGAGTCTGTTTAATGCTAGCAGTACACAGCCATTACATGGGTAAATAAAGATTCTGAGAATTGCCTAGTATCAACTGCACTCTATGTATGTACATAGGATCAAAGGTGTACCCCTTAGGTGGTCATCATGTGTGGTATCTGTTGCATCTTGTCTAGGGCAAGGGCATATTGTGCATACCTACTTCTCCTTACACCCACAGAAGCTGGGGTCTCCCCCTCTCATTCCACACCTGCATGTGGATGTGGTGACCCTGGCAGTGGTGGTGGAATGTGTGCTCCTAACCCTTGGCGTTCGTGCTGCAGCTGTTTTCACAAGGTGATATTGTGTAGGATCGTACAGACTGTAATACTTTCAGCTCAAGTACAGGGATCCTACTGCAGCCCCCCCCCCCCCACACACACACACACACACGATTTATCTAAGCACCAAAACCATGACTTCAGTATCCCAAACACATGCTTTGTGATGTTTCTTGTTTGAGTGTGTGCCTCATTATATTGTTCCTTGGTGGGTGTATGTGCATTTCTGATGGGTGTCATCAGCCACGGTTCCAGTGCATACCCTGCATCCCCCAGTAAATGGTCTTATGGGACACCACTCCTGGAAAACCTCTGGTAGAGCTGTGAGGTCTGCCAGATATAGGAGTTGTGGTAACTGCTGGGGTTGCCGGTGCACACATTCAGGATAATTCCACTAGCATTACACATGACCTGGCAGTTAAGAGAATGGAAACCCTTTCTTTTGATATAGACCCTTTCCTGTTCCCTTGGTGGTGATCTGATGTCAATGTGAGTGCAGTCTATTGCACCCAATACTTCAGGGAAGTGTGTTATGGGATAGAGCTCCTGCATAGTTCTTGCTCTGTCCTTGAGGGTATGTGGAATTATTTGTAGTCACTTGCATGCTGTAACATAGCATTCAGGAATTGATGTGCAGTTCTGGATGCTGATAACTCTGACACCACCGGAATGTCCCCTGTGAGTTGAAGTAGCTAAAATTGTAAGTGCTACACATACCTTGGTCTCCACCAGTACAGGTTCCTCTCAGTTTGGCCTTGGACTCAGGTGAGGACAACACAGGTTGCAGAGTTCCTGGAGTGGATCTCTATCCATCCAGTAGTGCTCTACTATTTCCACTTCATGCAGACAAAGAAAAATTAAATAGGGTCTAAATAGCCTCCTCTTCCTTGCCCGAGATCTATCAGCAGCAGCAATAGCATAGAGTTGAGCTTATTGCACATGCACATACAGAGCAGCAGCAGAAGCAACAGTCCCTAAAATTACTTCTTTCCTGTGTAGTTTCTGTGGCTGGATTCCAAAAGGTTTTGAAGTACAGGGCAAGTGGCTACATGGAATGTATGTGATTCCTTTATAGATTGCTGAATAGCTCAGCTATCTTGGATTGACTGATTAGCATATAATGCAGCTGTTTATGCACTCATTAAAATGCCACAATGTTTATCTGGTTTGCACAGCTCTACACAAATCCGCGTGCTATTGTGTGTGCATCAGACCACAACACAAACACGGTCTGACCAAATCATGCAGGGTTTATTGAATCCAGCCCAATAAGTACTTCAGTTAAAAAAACACACTGACTATGAAGGTAATATGAGAGAGGCCTTGCATTGCCAACTGGTAACTAAAATGGTTCTTACTCACTAAAACAAAACATAGAAGCATCTGGAGGTAAGAAAAAGATAATTTATTTATCATGCAAAAGAAGTTAGAAAACCACACCTTGTATGTGCATAACGGATCTTCAATGTATTCATTCAGAAGAATGTAGGAAGGCAGCATGAATGACTATACTCATGCAAGATGAACTCAGAGAGAGGTATAGGTGCCATTCCTTGATAACGTCTGATGATTGTTGTGTTTCACAGGGTCTGAGTTTTTAAAGCTCATAGAACTGGTAACTTGTATCACTTAGGCTTGACTATTTCAGCCTAATTAGACTAGTGTTGCTAACAGATATATTTTCCAGCATTTGTATGAGGAAATAGCAAAGACTACTCTGACTTTGTAGCAAACCTCTCTGGGTTTATGCTTTAGTTTCTGCATTATTGGCATTTCTTGATCTCTGCAATGTCCCATTAATTTCTAACATTATGTTATGTTTTAAAATGAGTTTGACTGCTCTACTTTGCTGTGCCGTTTTTTGGATTGTTTACTGGTTTTGTGTAGCACAGTGTCTCCTTGACTTTGTCTTTATGTTTTAAAATTAAACTGATTCCTGGGCTGCATACTGAAGCAAGACACTTAACAGGCTTGGAAATGTGGTATTTAAGTTATCTTTAGCTTTTCAGATGTTTTACATATATTTACAAATGCTAACATCTCTGGCTGAAAATCTCGGATGTTGTGGAAATTAGAAGATTATCTCTGTACTATCACTATTTTAGTACTTGACATCGTTATTTGTAAAAATCAGACTTGGGGGTCACATGTGGGTTATACAGCTGAGCTTAAAAAGACCCTAGCAGTCGTTAGCCTGGCATACAGCTTTGAACCTATTAACCTATGTATGAGCATTGCATGCTATGAAAATTCTTGCAATAGAACTTTTCCACCAATGGAATCCTTGAGAGTTCTTCAATCATTGTGTCATGGCCAACATTTTATTTCATTGCTTCTATAGTATAGTCCTAATTTGTACCAAGTGCTACTAAAGATAAATATTATCTGAAATATCTGTCAAATTAAAGAGAAAAACACAGAGTATTTAAGCTAATTTCAACAACTTCTGAAAGTTTACACATCTTTGTCTGCTTGCTTTATGATCATTATTATCTTTTCTACAATAATTTGATGATTGTTATATCCAAAATATTGATTTGAATTGTTCAGAAACTGGTTTCTTTTTTGGTTTAGTCCCCTAAGTATACAAGCTCTGACATCACTCAACTTCATGTGTAACCTTCCTCACCCACAAGATCCATGGCCTCTAAAACAGTAAAGCCACAATATGTGAGTAATGAGAGTCAACTAAGAGCCAGCTAAGGCCATACTAAACAAATTTGCATCACTGTAACATAGCTATCCCTCAGTTTATACCTTGTAACAACAATTCTACCAGTTTTCCTGGTATTCAATATGTTAGGCAGGAAATGACTGAGAAGAGTTTGAAAAACTGCCATCTTTTTTGAATATGCCTTTGCTGCAGGAATAATCTCCTAATTTCTTCCCATTGACCACTCACCTGATGATGTCAGGACATTTCTACAACAGACCATCAATTTTCGTACTAACTCACTGTTAAAACCTCTAGAATGACTTATTCATGGAGTTATTAAAAACTGGGTCAATGAAAAAGCAGGAGGTCTTACAAAGGACATCTTTTCACATTATTAGGGGTCTTGGATTTGTTGAGGTTATTATCTCCATATCCATAGTAAATGACATTTGTTTGGTGAAAACGTACAGAAATTTAAGAAATGTAATTCAAGAAGACCTAGCTGCTGTTTTTGCCAGTGATGCTGATGATCCTTTAGTACTAGTGGATGCCTATAATTAAGTGACATTGGTGGTCTTAGATCCATTAGTAACAATGTAAATGCACTGTGTCTCATTGAAAATCTGACAGACATACACTGACCATGACATTTGATATTTATGGGGTGTGGATTCAGGCTGCAGTATCAGTAGAGAGGTACTTTTCTTCTTGAAGGCAAACTTGGAACTGACAGGTATTACTCACTCTGCCATTCAGAACTAAAAAATAAGGCTATATTATTTCTTGGGAGATTTTTTTCCACATTTAAATTATTATGATTTTCTTAATTATGCCGTTCAGACAATTTTATCAACTGAACTATATTTTCATACTGTAAAGTGTGAATATGCTGCTCTTCTTTCTTTCTTTCTTTCTTTACTTGCATATTTCCTTTTTGTGGATAAGATTAGACTCATTTGCCATCAAACTTTCCATAGCACCTCCACTAAGCACTGCAGTATTTTTGCTAGGTGCAAATCTTGGGTCTATATTAAATTCTCGAAAGCCGACAATGTCAAATCTGACATTGTCGACACGAGAATAACGAAACTGCAGAACATCGAACAAGTAAACGGAAATCTCCATAAGGGGAGATTTCCATTTACTTCAATATAGTGCGGTCTCGGAGTTGGTATATTTAAGTAGCGGGGGGTGTGGGGAGTGCATGGGTGCTTGCCCCCTGCCTACACAGTTTAGTTTTTTTTTGTTGTTGTTTTTATTTTTTTTTTCTGAACATTTGATGTTTTAATAGTTCGATCACTAAAGGTCGACCTTTAGTGATTCGAACTGTTAAATATTGGATTTTCTAATATAGACTCCAAATATTCATATGTTTATTACTCAAAGATCAATGAAAAATCTGAGTATCTGCCTACTGAGTTTCAGTCTAGACTCTGGTCCATTCAAATTGATTAAAATTTGCCTAGGTGTAGTGGATCCATTTTTTCCAATCTATTATATCAACCATAACATGTAAAGTATTTTTTACATAATTTAAATGAGGTTTCTGTAACCAGTGATCTTACAAAATTATCTTAGGCTCTGTCTAGTATAGACAATTAGCAATAAAGCTCAAATTTGACTTTCAATGGTAAGTTTGTTGAAAAGGTGATTGTGGTTAAACTGAAATTCTACTTACAGTCTCACAATTTCCTAGATCTCTGGCAGCCTGGCTTCAGAAGGCAACATAGCACAGGAATATCTTGCACTGTATATTTAAGCAACACCCTTCAGTGAGATATCAATGTAGGATTTTAATATTGGTCTTATTTGATCTGTTGGCATCATTTGACACCATGAAATGTTAGATTTTTGAGGGGGTGCCAGCATATTCATTCTGGTATTTCTTGCAGAGTCCATGCATTGCTTACCTCTTACCACATGAGCACACAAAAAAAAGCAATCTGCCAGTGGTGTTCATCTTTGAGTTAGCTGCTCATTTGTGGGCTGTCTTAGTGCTCCATTTTGTTCCATGTTCACTGTGTAGATCATTCCACTAAGAAAAGTCATTTGAAAAACAGGTTTTGTATTATTGCTGTAATACAAATTGCGCAACAAGAAAAATACAACCACAGAGCACCGGCACTGGAAAAAGGGAAAAAAAAAACAGTGAATTCATAGACCCAAATTATGCAAACAATATTTAATTCAAGAGTAAGAGCTTTCATCATATCGAAGGCTTCATCAGACTCTGAGATTAAAATTTGTTTGTGTAGTTCAGGTACACTTATTCACTGATGTTTTTATTTTGCAATTTGTACAGCGTTTCATCTATCTTTTCTTCAGAAATTAGTTTCAGATATGGCAATATGCTCTAGTGAAAAAATGCTGTGATGTTTCACAAATCCAATATGGCTTCCATTCCTGACAGCTGAGCCCTACCTCCATGCTCCCATCCAAGTCAACATTTAGATATCCCTAATAAATCATCAGTATTCCTCTAGTTGAGCCACATTTACATTCGTATTCTAGCTCTCAGTAAACATCTTATTACATTGCAGTGTGCCATTGTTTCTCACAGTATGCATACTATTAATTAAAATGTTGTATAAAGAAATATGAGTTTCTGCTATGCATAGTTTTTATACCACAATGCTAAATACACACTACTTCTGCTTTTAAAGTATTATGACAAATAAGGAGGGAACCCTTTGGCATTGTCAGCCTTATATTTATTGCTTCTGCCTCATTCTTGTTAATTGAACTACAGAGTACTTGTCTACCAGAAAGGACTAAAATACTTTGGAAAAGATGGAGTAAAGTCATGAGTGTTGATGGTAAGTATTTTAATTAGAGCACATAGAACATGAAGGAAAAACATTTCTGTAACCTTACTTCCTTCACTCTGAAAGGGACAATAGTTTTATGTTGGTGCTATTTGTTACCTAGATAATTACATATGTAATATGTTAAATAGCAGGAAGACACGGCTGAGGTGTAACAATTGTGTCAAACTAATTATTATATATATATATATATATATATATATATATATATATATATATATATATATACATACATATGTAATACACACACACACACACACATATATATGTGTATATATATATATATATATATATATATATATATATATATATATATATATATATATATAAAATAAATATATATATATATATATAGAGAGAGAGAGAGAGAGTTACATATATGTATATTGTTTCCAATAGTAGAGTATAGACCCTTACAGCAGTCATTCTACAGTGAAAGTGGAATTGACAACACTGTTCAAGAATATGTGACAAACACAAAAAAACCTCCAAGGAATGGGTAGAAGCTTAGTCAAAACTGAGGTAATTTAAACTTGTAGCTTAAAACTAGTAGCAGGAAATGAGCAGACCATGTGGGTCAAGAAGTGCTTCTCTTCCATAATTTGTTAAATTTCTCTGATAAGTATGCTGCACATTGTAAAATAAATCTATTGTTTATGTAGAGCTGTAGTATTTACACTAAAGTCAATTTTTGGCATAAAAGACCAAGGTAGTTGTAAGTCTAGCAGCATGCAAAATGTACAACATGTATAGAGTATCAATTATGTGAATTGTTTTTAGCATGTAACTGCTTTTTTGTGGAAGTGCATGAAAACTGTAAGAAACTAAAACTATTCTGGCATTACAAATGTGCAAAAACTGTGAAGTTTCTTCAGTTAAAACATTAATTTATTTGGGGAATTGCTTATTGGACCTTACTCACCACAGTGCAAAACTCTGAAAGCAGGACAGTCATCATCTTCTTTTAAGTCCAAACTGGAAGGACTGCCTTAGACTCTATTAGGCAGTGAGAATGAAACTGCAAGACAGAGGTAAAACAGCTGCCAGATACAGTAACCGCATGACTTGTAGTCTGTATACTGTGAATTGTCTTCTTGAAACAAAGGTCAAGCAAGATTCCATTTTGCCTGAAAAACTAAATCTGCTATTTAGGCATAGATTCAGATATGTTGTTAAAATTTCTCTTTATGCCATATGTCTGTTTAAACACATTTAGTTTGTATTTTCTTTGTACAAGTTATTTATTTGCTTGTAATTTCAGTATTACCAACTGCAACATGCACTTATTTCAAGTGAAAGAATTGCTTTATATAATTTTAAAGTCTGTAGCTATTGGTTTCTTTAATATTAGCTTAAGAGTATTTATGCTGTAATGTTGTACTAAAAATTGTTAGCTTTAACTTTTCGAATATTAAGCAATCAAGCTATTGCTCATGTAAAATATTTAATGGCTGGCTTATTTTACGCATAAAAAGTAGTTATGTTTTTTTTTCTCAAAAACTTTTTTATTTTTCAAATACATTTGAATGAATTCCATAGTATTTATACATAATATCTTAAAAAACTATGTACACTATTTACATTAGCCTGACACTATAACAGATCTTAATGTATACAATTACTTTATAAGTATGTTTAATCCATTATTAGAGTGTCTGATCAATTATTGTATAGTGTCAATCAACGATAAGACTTTTCCCCAAGGGTTGTTGATAAATGGCTTTGGATAAATTCTTTGTTCTTTAATTTTAATTTCCAATAATGCTATGGTCTTCAGTAGGCTGTAGAAGTCTTCCAAAGTTGGTATAGTGTCTGTATTCCATCGTCTTGTTATACACTTCCTTGAAATTGCAAGTATAGTCTATACTAGATACATGTTTGACCTATTCAAATGAGGACCTTTGTTCACATTTAATAATACAAGAGCTTTAGTTAAATAAAATGATTCATTAAGTAAAGCTTGTAGAAAGTTATTAATACCATTTCAAAATGTCTTAATTTTTAACACAGTCAAATAAAATGTGGTTCCAATCTGCACTGTGTACTTGCTCACATCGCCAACATATTCCTTTTATGGAAGAACTAATTTTATTGATTCTCTCTGGGGTTAAGAATGCTCTGTGCAAGCATTTCCAATTACAAACTTTCCAGTATTGTGTCAAGGATGTATATTTTATCAATAATAAGATATTTGTTTTAATATCTTCTGTTAGCTATATTGTGTCCTTTTGTTATATATTTCCAATATGAGGTTTTGGGTGCTGTTTTATAGTTTAGCAATATTTTGTAAAATTTTGAAATACTGTTTCCCATGTCAAAGTCATTATATATGATTTCATATATGTATTTCATAAATTTAGGTATTTCTTTAAATGAAGAATTGTTAATTATTCTACTTAAATCTTGCAAATATGACAGAATACTCTGTAAAGTTACCCAGTCCTGTTGTGGAATTTTGTATGTTGTTTTTATTACTTGCATATCTAAAACTTTTAGTTCTTTGATACATTGGAGCCAACAAACAAATCCTTTCTAATAATGTCTCTATATATTTTATGTGGAAAGTTCTTTGTGACTATAAATGGTGTTAAAAGATTGAACCAGATTTTAAACCTGTATTTGCATTAATAATTTTCCTAAATGTGTCAATGTAATAATTAATCATACGAGTTTTAGTGGGTTTAGTTATGTTATATTGCATACTAATACATAATATGTGCCATGGCAAATTGTTTTTATCTGAAAGTAGTTACGTTTTTGATACACTAGTGTGATTTAGGCTGTGGCAGCAGTACCATAGAGAAAGACAATGAAAGAGGTGTTGGTACTGGAAACATACAATCAACTACACCTAGAAAAAGTGCATGTTTTTGTGCAAAACAGACTAAGTCAAATTTTAATTACTGTTCATAAGATTGCACTGGTACTGAGCTCAAACTGAGGTGGGTGCAATCTTCAGGATTCACCGATCATAATCCTGACCTGTATCTGTACAGCATAATGCTTATTTGGTCATGGTAGTTGTTGGCAGTTGAGGCCAAACACCATTTGCTTATTAAATGGTGCCAGTGGTACAGATTCCAAGCATGTACCATCATAAGTTCATAAGTTGATTACAGTGCTCCGATGAAAACAGCCATCAAGGAGCACTGATTTCTGATATCTCATTTAAAAAACATTATCATCAATCCTCATATCCAAAGTTTTTCTTTAAAAAATCCAACATATTCTCACCATTGAACCATATGAGGTAATTTGTTCCATTACAGTGCCATTTTATGATTAATGTATTTATGCCATGAATAAATGTTTGATAATTCTATGTGAAAATTTCATACTGTTATGTATATGGGCTACATCGCTTCTCCAAATGTATATATTTAGTAGAATATGTAACACAGGGTCCTTAAATATTCCATAAGCCATTATTAACTTCCCTCTTATGTAAATATAATGAAGTTTATACAAATTTAGATGTCTACATCTATCCATATAACTTAGATTCTTAATTGCTATCATAATTCTGATAAATTTCCTTTGTATCTGTTCAAGGCATTGTAATTGACAAAATGTGTATAGAGAAAATATATCACTGTACTTTATTACTGGTCTAGTATATGATTTATATAAAGACATTAAACATAGCTCATCTCTAGTAGAAAGATTTAGCAGCAGAAATCCAATTTGCCACATTGCTCTAGTACTTGCCATTTTGACATGTATGCTAAACGATAAAGTATGAGAAATAATAATACCAAAATCTCTATAGTGATAAAGACCCCCCCCCACCTTTAATGGTTGATACAACAGGCATACACTTTTCTTATAGTACACTTTCTGAGATACATAATATGTACCAATATTAACTTCTTTCATAGAATTAGTCAGTTTATCAATATCTGATTCAATCTACATTGCAAAACTGATTTTAAAGTTGTCTACATAATTAGTGATTCAGAAGTTCTTTTTCCTGGGAAAAGTTGGAAATACTATGTTGAACAATGGAGCGCCTAGTATACAACCTTGTGGCACATCTTATTTTATCAGCAAATATTCTGACTGGGTTCTTTAAATTGTGACACTTTGAATTCTTTCAGTTAACCAGGACATACTTCAACTAATTAAGAAGGGATTAACCTTAAAATTAGACAGACAGCCGTGGATAATATTGTGAGCTAGTGGGTCAAAAGCATTAGGTAGTTGTAAGTATATTATACCTAGTGTTAACTCTTGTTCTAAAGTGATAGAAATTTAACACAGAAATTAATTTAGTTATCTAAAGTTAATCTGTCTTTCCGAAATATTTGTTGTTCAATACCCAAAATACTAATTTCAATATTCATATTTTCCAAAAGCTATATGATACATCTCTCACAGCATTTACCAACAATGGAAGCAAGACTGATTGATCTGTAGCTTTTAATATTTTATTTATTATTCTTTTTACTTATGGGAGTTACATGAAACCGTTCCCGAGTCCATTGTATAATGCAGTATAGGAATTACTAATATTTTTCATATTTAACAATAGAACAGCAGGTAGCCTAGCTGGACCTATGAATCAAAGTTTATTGATTTTTATCTGTAACTTTTTGTACCATATCCATGTTAATAATCGGGCAGGCTCCTGAAGCTATGATATAATCCTTAGAAAATGTCTTATTGAGATACAAAACATTCATGTTAGTGTTTATGAAACACTTATTAAATTTATTTGTTATAACTCTTACCATCATTTATCAGAATTCTATTCATTTTTATCAAACTCACAGGAAACATATAATTATTGATTACATTTATATACCTATAATAGTTCTTATTAGAAAGGTCAGCTATTTTTTCCATTTCTATTTTCACATGTTTTATCTTCTGTTTAGTTCTTATTAGAAAGATCAGCTAAGTTTTTTCCCTTTTCATTTTCACATTTTATCTTCTGTTTTAATATTTAAGCAATCTTGCTTAAAGTTTTTTCTTAACTACATATATCTTAGAAGTGTTATATGTTCTCTTCTTCCTCTTAAACAAATGTCATGTTTCAGTATTCTACGATAATGTTACAGTAGAGTTCTTCTTTCTATAATTAGCAGGTAGTGCAATGTTTTCATGTAACAAGCTTTGAAATACATTATAACTGACATAGGTTTCCATTGATGCTATATGTGTGTGTATGGATGATATTATATAAATCAGTATTTAAAGTGGGAGAGCAGTGTGGATCAAGAGACCATACTCCTTGTCCATTTCAACGTATTTAGTGGCAAAGGATGGGACTATTAATCTTAGTACAGATTATAAGCATGTTCAAAGAGTATTATATATAACTGAAACAGTGTTATGCATCACTGAAATTACTCCTCTCTTGTGCACATGGGTTACATGTGCTGAAAAGATTTAAATTGCAGTCCAATATCCAGACTTCAATATATCATATAATTGTCACTTGCAGTCTTGATGTGTGAAATACTGAATTCCCTTATAGTAATTCCCTTTTACCACTATTTTTTTGAACAAATTTTCTATATCCTTTTAAGTTTATTGTAGTTGTATGTATAGAATTTGTTTGACTATATTTTATATCATTATATAATTCTAACTTTGCTTTCTTGCATTATCCAGGGCCAGGTCTGAAAAAGATCCAGTGAGTGCAGTACTCTGCCCCAATAAACAAATTAAAGCAAATATATGCAAGGATTGCTTGGAAATTCTAAAATTATAGTATACAGCTAATATCTCATTTATTTTTATGATTGTCTGTCTTTTATAGACATTGCCAATTGAAGAAGGTCAGAATTCTCTTTGACTACTATTTTTCTTGCTTTTAAGAATCAAGCTGCTGGCTATGTCCAAATGATTGGATCAGCTTTAAAGAGAAATGTTTCTTCATTTCTGATGACACAATGAACTGGACCTCTAGCAGGGAATACTGTTTAACCAGAAGTGGTGATCTTCTGTGTATAAATGACACCGATAGTAAGGTAAGAATAAATGCATCATAGAGCTAATACAATTTAGATGTGACACA
Organism: Protopterus annectens; assembly: GCF_019279795.1. Classification (NCBI taxonomy): domain Eukaryota; kingdom Metazoa; phylum Chordata; order Ceratodontiformes; family Protopteridae; genus Protopterus; species Protopterus annectens. The sequence goes on from NC_056741.1 coordinate 378,925,719, forward strand.
GCAAGAAAGTCACCTTCAGAATTAACAGAAAATGCTCAGCTTGTTGGATACCTTTTATGCTAACTGGCTACTTCTGTGCAGCACCCTGTGATGTCCGGTTAATATCCTACTGAACTGCCACTAAGTAGAGTGATGCCCGGACAATACCCCACCAGACTGTCAACAATAATGTGATGTCTTCCACTATTCTGGGTCGGTAACTAAGGAGCTTCAATGCTCACTACAGACTTCAGTGTGAGACTGCCACTTAAACAGGAGTAATAATTCACAATTTCTCCTTAAGAGCACAACAGGAACATGCTCTATAATCTCGGACTGGACTGTATACTTCTGTTCACCCTTAATGTAACTCCTTATTACACACTTCACAGCAATCTGTCCCAGTTTAAGACCTCTGATACACTCACACTTAAATAAATTAAATCTCACACATCCAAACACTTCTGGGAAAGCCTGACACAGATTTCCAGCTGTGTCCCTTCATGTGACGAAAGAAGGAACTGCTAGCACAACTAGCTGGAATTTTTTAAATAAGTATATGTCATTTGTGAATATCAATATGATTTATATGAGAGGCTTGTATTACAAATGTATTAGAACTGTGGATCATACAAGATACTGGTGTTACAAATGTATTACAACTGTATGTCATGTGTGTATCAAACTGATTTGTACAGACATTTGTGTTGAAAAGGTATTTTGTAAAATGCTTGAATTTGAATGGTATCCACAGTGTGCCTACTACAGAGAACAGAAATGTACATGCACAATTGTGACTGTGTAAATGTATATGTTTTAACAGAGGAAACTGGAGGGTTAACGTCAGTCCAACAAACTCTAGAAACATATCTGAAATTAAATAATTTTATAGGCTAGCCCATAAAGATGCTATCTCACAGGTCTCAAGGCAGCCTGATTCCCAAAGTATGTATTAGGAAGCTTTCTGTATTGTCTTTGGGGTGAGCTAATTGCCACTCAGGAAGAGTGGAAGTGTTTAGTTGTTTTACGACCTTCAGAAGCTCAACAGATCTGAGCAAAAGGCCTTGTGTGTTTATTTTTATGGGTAGGTGCTAAATACTGCCATTTGCCAGCAATGGTGGTTTTTCCTGAGAACTAGAAGTCATATGACCAGAAATTATGTCATTCTGCAAGCTATCCCAGCAGTAACATTTTAGATATTAGTTTTAGGAGTCTCGTAGTGAGACAGAGCATTCTGTATTCTGTCTTGGACCTGACAACAAGAAGAAACATTCACCACATCATCTGCCTTATTAGGGAATAGTATAATTCTTTTAGATTCAGTCAGGAATATAGTGAAGCTTAGTTTAGATATTGTTTTTCTTTATTTGTTTCAGAGTGTCCTTCAATGTTGTTTTAAATATTTTCTGTGATTTTGAACTCTGATGTCACTGTGAATATATACTTAGTGTTTTCTTGTTCTTTTATTATTTATTATTGACTATATTTAAATCTTCTGTTGTGGCTGATCTTTGTAGAGATATTTAAGTTTTGAGAGCACTTGCATATTTATCTGGTGACACTCTGTGGGCTACTCCTAATAGCCTTGCCCTTGGTCAATCTACCATTTGTATTAATATTAATTTCACTCAGTATATTGGGTACCTTCAGAAAAGCTGTAAGGTAGCTTGCAGGAGTGTCTGGTGATAGTAATAACTACCTTATAGTCTGGGCAGAAGGGGGCATAGCTAGTAAACCTCCTCCAGCCTTTCCCAGGTATGTGTGTGCGAGTGTGTGTGTGTGTGTGTGTGTGTGTGTGTGTGTGTGTGTGTGTGTGTGTGTGTGTGTGCACGCGTAAGTGTGTGCGTGTGTGTGTGTTGTGTGTGTAAATCGAATCTCAAAGAGTGTGTGTGTCAGCTACTTGGGCAGAGACACAAATCATGGGTTGGACAGAGAGGGTGCTGGAGGCCTTGGCTTGGACACTCAGCTGAGATCTCAACTCCATAGGTGTCCCAGTGGAGAATCTTACTGGGGATCTAGAGAAAGAGGGAGAAACCAGCCCCGACTGACTGTGGTCTTTGTGGGCTCTTAAGGGAAACTGCACTTGATACAGAGAGCTGCATCTGGAAATAGTGTTGGCGTACCCTATTATCCTCCCAGTGAATGTCCCCCCAACAGGTGCCAGTGGTGAGAATTGAGGATCCTTGATTACTGACCCAGAGGTGGGACTCCACGTCACATATTGGTTGACAGTGGTGGGATCACCACATCACATATTATTTATTTATTATTTATTCCAGTTTGATGACCGGGGAGGTCCACTGGGCTCGGGGAGCCCATTTTCAGTGGAGGCCCGGGGAGAAAAGCTCCACAATACATAGTTTAGTTACATGAACAGTAATAAAGAAACTTTGCATTACAAACAGCAGGTAGCATACATAAAGAAACTTTGCATTTCAAATAAAGAAACTTTGCATTACAAACAGCAGGTAGCATACATAAAGGAACTTTGCATTTCAAACAACAGGTAAAAGCAAAGGAAACTTTGCATTACAAACAACAGGAAACATACATACAAGAATACAAGCAATTATTGTTTTGTTTAGGTGAGAAAGAAGGCAAAAGGCCTTGAGGCTAGATTTTACAGTTTAGTTTTTTATACAATTTATATTAGAGAGAGGTTGGCTAGGTGAGAAGGTTAGCTGGGAGTAAGAGTGAAGGAGAGCTTGGGAGGTATGGGGTGAAGAGTACAGTTGCATTTCCTGTTTAAATAAAGGAAGGAATGAAGAAGAGTTTTAAAGTTTTCTAAGTTGTCACAGGTCCTCAAAGAGGAGGTAATAGCATACCATTTTTTAGCTAAGGAGAAGGATAGCAGAAGTTGACCAGCTGGGCGCTTGGGTTTTTGGACAGTAATAAGGTTTTGATGGGTAGATCTAAGGGTTCTAGGTGGGGGTTTATGGTTGTAGGATATTGGAAAGTGCAGGGCACTTAGTAGGTTGGAACAGGAACCTGTGGACTGTGGTGATTTGTAGAAAGTTAAGTTGGTGAGGGAGTTTGAGACAGTTTAATGAGTGGAGGGAGGTACAGTGGTGAGAGGAGGATTTGGCTTTGGTAGCAAATCTGGAGATTTTACTGTAACATACTTCAAGCTTGGAGGAGAGAGTGGAGGATAAATTGGTGAGCAGAGGGGCGCCATACAGTAGAGAGGGAAGGAGATAGGTTGTGGCGAGAGTTAGTCTAGTAGCAGGAGAGAGGAAGTAGTTGTTTCTATAAAGTAGGCCTAGTTTTATATGTTTTTTTTTATGTTTAGCTGGATGTGAGTGTTAAATTTTAGGTGTTCATCATTGGTGACACCAAGAAGTTTGGCAGAGAGAATGACCTCTATAATGGAGTTGTTGTGGCTGGTTATTTGAAGTGAACTTTTGTCCAAAGTAAATGATTCTGATGGAGAGAATAAAAGGATTTTGGTTTTGTTGGCATTTAGAGATAGGTGATTTTGGAGCATCCAGTTTTTGGTGGTAGAGAAGGCAGCTTGTGTCAATGATTAGAGATCAACTAGGTTAGAGGCAGAGCAGATCAAAGTGGAATCGTCAGCATATTGGACGATTTTGGTGGTGGGTTTGGCTTTGTGAAAGTCGTTAATAAAGATATTGAATAGTACTGGGCCAAGTATAGAGCTTTGAGGTACTCCGGTGGGGGTGGGAAGGAAGGTGGAGATGCTCTGGCCCCATTTTACAGCTTGAGACCTGTCAAAAAGATAGCTAGAGAACCAGGAAAGTGTTTTGTGGGAAAGACTGAGATTACACAGGTGATTTAACAGGTGGGAATGGGAAATGTTGTCAAAAGCTTTAGATAAGTCCAGCAGAACTGAGGATACTATTTTACCAGAGTCACAGGCTGAATTGACCATATGTAAGAAGGAGAGAAGGGTGATGTTGGTACTGTGTCCAGGGTGGAAGCCGTGTTGGTTGGGAGAGAGTAGCTGGTGTTTGATAAGGAATGGCAAGAACTGAAGGTGGATGCATTTTTCGAGAAGTTTAGAGATGGGGGAGAGGATGGCTATGGGGAGGAAATTAGAGATATTACAGCTTTTGCCACCCTTGTGAAGTGGAAGAATATATGCAGTGCGCCATAGTTTTTGTACATAGGACTCAAGTAGGGATCTATTGATCAGGATGTTGATAGGGAGAGCAATACCTTCGGAGGCTATTTTTAAGAAGGAGGATGGGATGTTGTCGGGGGCGTTAGTGCAAGGCTTAAGAGTAGAGAGGAGTTTCTTTATTAGGAGGGTGGGGATGGGTTTGAATTCAAAAGTAGGGGGGTTGTGAAGGAGAGGAAGGTTGGGCTGGATGGTGTAGAGGGTTATTGTTGGTGAAGGTTTTGGTTAACTCAGCAATAGAAGAGGTGAAGAAGGTGTTGAATAGTGAGGCAATTTCTAGGTCAGATTTGCTAGAGTCAGGACAGGGGTTGTTAGTAGTACCTGGCTTAAGGAGGGAATTGATTGAGTTCCAAAATTGTTTCTGTTTTTTGTGTAATTTACTTGTAATTTGATGTAGTAAGACTTTTTATCTTTGATAACTTCTTTTTAATCAGGTTTCTCAGCTGTTTGTATTTAAGTAGGTTTTCTGGTTGTTTGTATTGGAGGTATGTTTTCCAGGATTTATCTCTTTGTAGCATAAGTTTTTTGGTGTCTTTGGTAAGCCATGGGGTGGTCTTAGTTTTTACTCTTTTTGTTCTTATAGGGGCTAGGGAGTTAAGAACGTTTAAGAATGTTGTATTGAAGAAGTCAACGGCTGTGTCTAATGGAAGAGTTTTTAGGGGGTTCCAGTTAGTATACCAAAGAGAATCAGAGAAAGTAGTGGGATTAAGGTTAGAGAGGTTACGAGTGTGGATGAAGTGGTGGGGGTGTGGGGAATTCAGGGTAGCTCAATGAGTGAAGGCAGGCAGGTGGTCTCCTAAAGGGTCATGAATGACACCAGATTTAATGACTTTATTTGGATGAGATACTAGGATCCAGTCTAGTATGGAGCCTGGGGGGTTGGTTTTGTTAGGCCTAGTAATGGAATTAGTTAATTGAGTGTAGTTAAAGAGATTGATTGACATGCTGGGGTAGGGGTTATCAGTTCTGCTCCAGTCTGTGTTTACATCTCCCATTATGTAGGTTTCCAGCTTAATATTTGAGGAGGCCCAGGAGAGTATGTCTTCCAAGGTGTTGGTGTTGTTGAATGGAGGAATATAGAGGGAAATGATGCAGATGCTTTTATGGTTGTTTATTTTTAGTAGGCCAGTTATAAGTTCAGCATTACTGAATGAGTGTGTGTGAACAGTGCTGTGGATATTGAACTCCTGTAGCCTGTAAACAGTGGTCATTAAACAAGGTGTTTGTACTCTCATGCAGCCACATGGTAGACATTCAGTTTCATATCACAGTAGTTTTATTTACTTTTTGTTAGCTTAGTTAGTCAAGGAGAGTAGGAAGGGATGTCAGCAGAAGATTATGGCAAGCTGAAAAGGAGCTAGTTGGCTGAGATGTACCAATCTAAATGACTGGTGCATGCCAACCCGAGTAAAGCAGAAATTATTGCAGCCTTAATTACAACTGCATCACATACCAGCAACCAGGAAGACAGCCAGAATGGCCTTGGGGATGTACAGCTTTCAGAAAATGGACAGTTCAACTTTTCCTCAGAGGACTTAAAAATCTGTCTGGAGTTAGAGACTTGAACTAAAGGCCAAATGTTTTGAACAAGAATCAGCAGAAAGACTGTGGCATTTGAAGGTCAGAGCAGAATCAGCAGTGAGACTGAGACATCTGGAAGCTGAAGAAAATGAGAGGCAGACGCAACATGAAAAGGAAATACTGACTCTTCACCAGGGTCATGGAGGTAATGGGGAAGGGAGTAACTGTAAGCCATAAGGAATAAATGTCAGCAAACTTCTTTCTCAGTACCAGCAATGTGATAATTTTGATAGTTTTATTCATATGTTTGAAAGAGTATGAAAACAGTATAATTTTGACCAAGGGCCTCCTTACTCCATGGCAAAGCTGTAACTTATGTTCCTAAATTGTCTGATACCGATTGCTTAAATTATAATGCAGTTGAAATGTTTATTGGAATGCTTTAATTTAACAGCTGAAGCTTATAGAAAACTGTTTTGTGAGCATAGATGCAAGGCTGATGAAAGTGTATGTGATTATATTCCTGAGTTAAGCACTTATTTTCATAGGTTGGTGAGTGGGTGTCAGGCCACCACTTTTGAAAAGCTGCCAGACCTTTTGGTGAGGGAACAAGCCCTTAGCACTTTGCTTGAGGACATGTGAATTTGGTTGGCAGATAGAGAATGCAATACCACAGATGAGTTGGGGAAAAAAGGAGATCTATTCCTAGCAAGTAGGGCATCACTGCAAAGGGATACCCAGTGTTGCACATGAGTATAAGGAAACCCATGGTGGGCAGCCGAAACCACCCCAAAAGAGTCCACCAGTAACAAGGGAAGCCACTAGTTCAGGTACACATCCAGGATCAAAGGTTAAATGTTTTAAATGTAATCAGTGGGGCCATGTAGCATATAGATGTCCATGGAGGCAAGGTGGGGAACAAAAGGGAGGGGAGCCAGCAAGTGAGAATAACATAATGCCAGTGGCAAGTTGTCTATTGACAACAAGGGTCCCAAACTAACACAAGAGGTTATATCCTATCTTAGTAGATGAGAAACAGGCCACTGCTAAGAAAGACACAGCCTTTGATCTAACCATTGTGAAGCCTACAATGGTTAAAGAAGAGCACTACTTGCTTGAGCAGTCTACTCCAGTCATTAAAAGGGACACCATTCGAAATACCTTTGGCTAGGGTTCACCTTAACTGCGAGGGTGGAAAAGGAAGCAATCAAGTAGGTGTGTTTGAGGATATCCCTGCAGATGTCCTGATAGGAAATTATTTTGATAATGCAGTACCATGTTTGAATGCAGTGACATGCAGTCAGGCTTGGAGGCAGGCATGTGGATCTGGTAGCCTGGGTGGGACCCAGACAGCCTGTACATTTGAAGCCAGGACTGGTGAGGTGGCTACTTCATGGAGGGAGCTACCCTGCAGCAATGAGACTGAAGGTGAGCCACGGCTGCAAGTGGGTACTGATGTTCCTTTGGACAGGGTGACTGTAAGGGCAGAGGTGAGTAGTAGTACCCAGGCTGACAGTGAGGCACTGCTGTCAGAAGACACCAGACTTCCTGTGGAAAGGGAGCTGGGAAAGGTTACAAAGAGAGTGAGACAGGCTCAGCTCAAGGGAGGTAGTTAGGAAAGCACCTGATTCTCAAGGAAAAGGGGAATCTATATACTGGAACAAAGGGTTACTATCTAGAGAGTGGACCCCTGAAGGAGGGCTAGAGGATGAGGTAATGCAGCAGTTGGCAGTGTCCAGAGCCTACCATCTGTCACTTCTAGTCATAGCCCATGACATTCCCTTTTCACATCATATGTACATAAAGTGTACCAAGGGACATATTTTGCATAATTTTTATTGGCATGGGATTTCCAGGGATGTAACAGGGTACTGCAGGACCTGTGAGCAGTGCCAAAAAGTAGGCAAGGCAGGGGACAAGATCAAAGCTCCTTTGCCTGTGATTGAGGAACTATTTCAGAGGGTAGCTATGGAAATTGTGGGGACTCTGACTACTCCAAGTTCCAAGGGGAAGAAGTATATCCTAGTGGTAGTAGATTATGCTACCACATACCCTGAAATGATGGCCCCGTCATCCATTGAGGCAGAAAAGGTGGCAGGTGCTTTGTTAGAGATTATCAGCAGGGTGGGTTTCCCAAAAGAAATACTGACTGACAGGGGTGCCAATTTCATGTCAGACCTGCTGGCTTGTCTATGGAAACACTGTGGGGTGAAGCACCTAAAGACCACTCCCTACCATCCCTAGACTAATAGTCTTGTGAAGAGGTTACACTTTACACTAAAGACCATGCAATGGGCATTTTCAGACCAGTTTAAGAAGAGTGGGACAAATATTTGCCCCATCTGTTGTTTGCTTACAGAGAGGTGCCCCAGGAATCCACAGGTTTCTCACCTTTTGAGTTGCTGTATGGACATAGGGTGAGGGAACCTCTAGATTTGATTTGCAATGAATGGGAGGGTGAGTGTATATCCCACAAGAAGTCTGTTGTGGCATATGTCCTAAATCTCAGGACAAGGCTCAGGGAAATCATGGGCTTGGCCCAGAAGAGCCTGGCAGTAGCCCAATAGCAGAAAAAGGTCTGGTATGACAGGAATGCTCAAGGGAGAGAGTGTGCTGTGGGGCAGTGTGTTATGATTCTTATTACTGTCAGACACAATAAGCTGCAGACAGCTTGAGAGGGATCCTTCAAAGTAGTAAAGAAGGTCAGTGATGTTAGCTACATAGGTAGACATGCTAGACAGGAGGCAGGGGCACAGACTGTACCATGTAAACATGATGAAACCTTGCCATGATAAAGAGGCCTTTGTGATAAATATTTGCAGTGAATGGCAGGAGGAGTCTGACGGGGATCTGGTGATTGATCTCCTCAGTTAAGCTCGGACTGACACCTAAGTGGAAGGGGCAGCAATGTCCCAGCAGCTGTCCCCTACCCAGGTTCAAGAAATCTCAGAAGTTACCAGAGTTTGGGGGCATGTTCAATGAGAAACCAGGGTGTACCTACCTGATGCAACACCATGTGGCTACAGGACCCCAAAGGCCTATCAAGCGGACCCCTTATAGGGTGCCTAAGAGAGTCAAACAGACTCAGAGGGAGGAGATACAGGAAATGTTGGAACTGGAGGTAATCCAGGAGTCCAGCAGTCCCTTGGCCTCCCTACTGGTGCTGGTACCAAAGAAGGATGGCAGCACCAGGTTGTATGTGGACTACAGGAAACTAAATAATCACACAGAGTCAGATGCTTACCCCATACCTAGAACAAATGAAGCCCTAGAGCAGTTGGGTGGGGCTAAGTGTCTTACCACTATTGATCTTACTAAGGGCTACTGGCAGTTGCCCTTGACTCCCAACACCAGAGTGAGGTCAGCCTTTTTGACTCTTTTCAGCTTGTATGAGTTCACAAAGATGCCATTTCAGATGAAAAATGGCCCAGTGACTTTCCAGAGCTGGTAGATCATATCCTAACAGGAGCAGGAGATTTTGCCCTTGCTTTTTGGATGATATTGCCATCTACAGCCATTCTTGTCAAGAGTACCTTCAGCATGTCAGCGAGGTGCTGTGCAGGTTGGAGAGGGCAGGGTTGACCATTAAGCCCAGTAAGTGCCAGGTGGATATGGCAGAGGTCTCCTACCTGGAACATAGAACCCAACCAAAGTGGAATCCATTCAGGCATGACCTGCCCCTGTTACCAAAATGTAGGTGAGGGCATTCTTAGGGACAGCAGAGTACTACAGAAAGTTTGTCCCCAATTATAGTACCATAGTTGCTTCCCTCACAGTTCTGACAAGGAAAAACAGGCCACCTAAGTTAGTGTGGACCCCAGCATGTGAGCAGGAATTCCAGAATCTTAAAGGTGATTTGGGAGGACCCTCTGTGTTAGCCAGTCCAGATTATAGCAAATAATTTGTTGTGCAGGTGGGGGCTTCAAGCCATAGGATGGAGACTGTACTTAGTCAGGTTTCCTCAGAGGGAGAAGAGCACCCGGTGGTATATCTCAGCCATAGGCTCCAAGCCAAGAAGAAAGGCTTTGCTGCTGTTGAAAAGAAATATCTAGCCATATTATGGGCACTGCAGAATCTGTATGGAAGGAAGTTCATTGTAATTACAGATCACAATTCCCTAACATGGCTACATCAAGCCAGCTAGCAAAATACCAAGTTACTATGGTGAAGCCTAGGGTTGTAGGCAGGTGATATGACAGTGCACCACTGTAATGGGGTCAGCAATGCAAAGGCAGCTGGGATCTCAAGACAGGCTATGGGGTAATGTATTCCCAAATAGGGTCATCCCTCTCAAACAATGTTTCTCAAGGGTATTTGAAAAACTAGATTGAGTCTTCAAATGGGGGAGAAGTGTGATGAAAGAGGGTACTGCCAGCACAGCTAGCTGGAATTTTGTAAATAATTTTATGTCATTTGTGAATATCAACATGATTTATATAAGTGTCTTGTGCTACAAATGTATTAGAACAGTGGGTCATACAAGATGCTGGTGTTACAAATGTATTAGTACTGTATGTTTTATATATATATATATATATATATATATATATATATATATATATATATATATATATATATATATATATATATTCCATGCTGATTTGCACAGATGTTTTGTGTTGAAAGTGTATTTTGTAAAGTTTTTGAGTTTGGACTGTATCCACAGTGTGCCTACTGCAGAGAACAGAAATGTACATGCACTACTGTAACTGTTTAAATGTATATGTTTTAAAGGGGGAAACTGGAGGTTTAACTTCAGTCCAGCAAACTTTAGGAAAATATCTAAAATTCAATCACTTTATAGGCTAGCCCACAAAGGTGCTATCTCACAGGTTTCAAGGCAGCCAGAGACACAAAGTCTGTACTAGGAAGCTTTATGCATTGTCTTTGCAGTCAGCTATTTGCCACTCAGGAAAAGTGGAAGTGTTTAGTTGTTTTAAGACCCCCAGAAGATCAACAGATCTAAGCAAAATGTCTTGTGTGTATATTTTTATGGGTAGGTGCTAAATATGCCAGCTGCCAGAAATGGGGAGGTTTGCCTGGGAACTAGAAGTCAGATGACCAGAAACTATGTTATTCTGCAAGCTATCCCAGCAGTAATATTAAAGAACACTGTCCCCTGATCTAAACTAAATTACTGCAACAGAGCAAAGGCAGGCTTACAGTTCTTGATGAGTCCTTTTGGGTATCCACTGCACAGTACATCTGTGAATAACTCACAGCTATAACTGACAACTGACTTCAGCAGACTCTTTTGTAGACTAGCCTAACTGTCAATAACTGTTCCAGTTCTAATTTTCATTTCAGATTTTGAAAATCAACCAACAGCTGTTTTCTAAACAATTTTTCCTGTCTTTCAGCTTCTGACAGTAACACATAGCAACTGTCAACATTCCACTGACATCATCTGCAGATCAGCTGAATCTGAGACAGTTTGCCTTTAGAATCTTTCCTCACAAACATGCATGGTTAGAAATGTAAAAGGACACTGCTTAAGTCTTTAAAATACTCTGTACAGATTATAAATCAACATGTAAGAATGTATTTACAATATCATAACTAGTCATGTTGGCATATAATACACAGGTTAATCTGATATTATATACAAAACTTCAGCGAGACATGCTAGCACAGATGATATTGTCTAATTTCTTTACATTTCTCCCCATATGACTCAAGCATGGTTTTTAAGTGACCCTTGAAAAAAATGACACGAGAAAAATGGGTCTGTTTGGGAATATCAACCTACTCCTCTCCTGGGCAATCCATTTGCATTGGCATTATTAACCCCACTGCAGTGTTCTTCTCCTTCTGAACAAATTTGGTTGAGCACAGCCCCCACCCCACAATCCAAACCATCCACTTGCACAGCAAACTCTTCTCTATAATCTGGGTTGGCCAGCACAGGGGGCTCTCCCAAAATCTCCTTAAGTTTTTGGAATGTCTGATTGCAATCTGTAGTCCACACTACCTTATCCACTTTATTTTTCCTAGCTGGGTCAGTAAGAGGTGCAGCCATTGCACCACAAATGGTCACACTTTTTCCACAGTACCCCACTGTCCCTAGAAATGCTCTCACTTTTTTTTTAGCAACAGGAACTGACCATGCTTGAATAGCTTCTACTTTGACAGATTCTGGCCTAATCTTCCCACTTCCCACTCTGTGTCTTAAGTAAGTGACCTCTGCCATACCCACCTGACACTTACTGTGTTTAATGGTTATATTTGCCCTTTTAAACTGGACTGCAAATGCCTGTAGTATAATCTTTAATGTAGAGTTCAACCTCTCCACAGGACCATTAGTCTAGAGATGGTAGGGGTGATCTTTAAATGTTTCACCCCACAACACTTCCACAAACAAGTCAGTAGGTCTGACATGAATTTGGCACCTTGGTCAGTCAGTATCTTCCTTGGAAAACCCACCCTACTGAAAATTTCTAGCAAAGCATTTGCTACTTTCTCTACATCAATATCACCTGCAAAAGGAATATTAGGGACTATAGCTAGAAGTGGCAGATGGTAGGCTCTAGGCAACACCAGCTGACATACTACCTTGTCTTCTAGTGCACCTCCAGGAGTCCACCATTTATACAACAAACATTTGTTCCTATATACAGACTCTTTACTTCCTTGAACCCCAGGTGCTTCCTTAGCCATATCCCTCAAGCTTTGTACTATAGGGTCGGTAAGTTGAGCCTGTCACAACTCTACATTTGTGACCCTCCCACTCTCCCCTTCCACAGGAAGCATAGTAATTTCCAACAGCTGTACCTCACTGTCAATCTGGGTACTATCACTCCCCTCCATCCTTGCAGTCACCATGTCCAAGGGAACATCATTACCTCCCAGCAGGTGTGGCTCACTTTCAGACTTACTGCTACAGGATAGCTCCTTCTCTGAAACAGCCACCACACTAGTCCCAGCTTCAGGTATAAGATCTGTCTGGGTATCCTTCCAGGCCACTGGACCTACATGCCTATCTCCCAGCCTGACTACATGTTACTGCATGCACACAAGGCACTGCATCCTCACAGCCATTCCCTATCAGGACAACTGCAGGAATATCCTCATACACAAGCTCCCCTTCCACATGAAGCCTAACAACTTCCAATAGTTGTGCCTCACTGTCAACCTGGGTACTATGACTCACCTCCATCTTTGCATTCACAGTGTACAAGGGAACAACCTTACCTACCAGCAGCTGTGGCTCACTTTCAGACTTACTGCTACAGGATAGCTCCTTCTCTGAAACAACCACCACACTAGTCCCAGCTTCAGGTATAAGATCTGTCTGGGAATCCCCCCAGGCCACTCGACCTACATGCCTATCTCCCAGCCTGACTACATTTCACTGCATGCGCACAAGGCACTGAATCCTCACAGCCATTCCCTATCAGGACAACTGCAGGAATATCCTCATACACAAGATCCCCTTCCACAGGAAGCCTAGCAACTTCCGACAGTTGTGCCTCACTCACTGTCAATCTGGGTACTATAACTCACCTCCGTCCTTGTAGTAACAGTGTACAAGGGAACATCCTTGCCTACCAGCAGCTGTGGCTCACTTTCAGACTTACCTCTATGGAATAGCTCCTTCATTGAAATAGCCACCAGATCAGTCCCTGCTACAGGGTATGAGATTTTTATGGGTCTCCCCCAGGCTACTGGACCTACATGCCTGTCTCCAAGCTTGACTGCATGTCACTACATGTACACAAGATACTACATCATCAAAGTCATTCCCTATCAAGACATCTGCAAGAATATCCTCAAACACACCTACCTGCTTCCTTGCTTCCTCTTCCATCCTCCCATTCAAGATAAACCTTAGCCAAAGGTAGATGGCATGGGTTCCTTCCCAAAGGTCTGACTGAAGTTGACTGTAAAAGCAAGTACTGTTCTTCTCTAACCACTGCAGGCCTCACAATGGTTATATCAGAACTGCGTCTCTCTTAGCAGTAACCTGTTTATCATCTACTAAGATAGGATATAAATTTTGGTGATAGATTCACACCCCTGTTGTTTCCAAACAACTTACCACTGGCAGTTTGTCATCACTACTTGCTGGCTCCATCACCTTTTGTTTTTCACCTTGCCTTGATGGTCAATTTTGTGCTATATGGCCCCTCTGATTACATTTGAAACATCTGATCCCTAAACGTGTACTTGGACTAGTAGTTTCCCGATGTACTCTGTTGGAGTGGTTTAGACTGACCCCATGGGTTCCCTTATGTTCATGTGCAGCACTGGGTATCCCTTTCTTATGCATTGGTGTTATGCTTGCTAAGTAGAGATTCCCTTTTCTCCCCAACTCCTCCACAGAGTTGCACTCTGTGTCTGCTAACCAGATTCTCATGTCATCAGGCAACGTACTGAGTGCTTGTTCCCTCATCAAAAGGTCTGCTAGTCCCTCAAAAGTGGTGACCTGACACCCACTCACCTATCTGTGAAAGTAAGTACTTAAATCAGCAATATAATCACATACACTTTTATATGCCTTGTGTCTGTTTTCACAAAACTTGTTCCTATAAGCTTCAGGTGTTAGTTTAAAACAATCTAGAAGACTGTTCTTAACTTTTCTTAACTTTAACATAATTCAAACAATCTACATCAGACAACATGGCCTGAACAGCTTTACCATGGAGTAGGGGAATCAGAAGCTCAACCCAGAGCTCATAGTCAATATCATACTGTCTATGTATCCTCTCAAATATATGAATAAAACTATCAAAGTCATCCCCATCCCTGTATTGAGGAAAAAGCTTACTGACTTTTATAGCTTTTGGGGTCCAGTTATTCCCTTCTCTATTTACCTCCATGACCCTCTAGAAGGGTAAAAATCTCCACTTCATGCTGGTGCTGTCTCTCATTTTCCTCAGCTTCTAAACATCTGAGTGTCTCTGCTGATTCCAGTTCAAGACGTTTGGCCTCCAGTTGTTGAACTTCCAGGTGCAGTCTCTTTTCAGTCTCCAGTTGTTTGGCTTCCAGGTCATATTGATGCTGTTTCTCCTCAGTCTCCAGTTCATATCATCACGGCTTCTCCCTTTCTTCAGCCTCCAGTTCCAGTCTCCTTAACTCTAGACTGATTCTCAGATCATTTGAACAAAATGTGGACTATCCTGTCTCGGTAGGCTGTACATCCCTAATACCAAACTGGATATCCTCCAAATGTCTGGTCTGAGCTGAAGCTGCAACTAGGGCTGAAATCATTGTTACACTAATCAGCTTGGCATGCACCAGTTCTCTGGCTTCACATTCCATGGTCAGCTGGTTCTTTGTCAGCTTACTATAGTCTTCTGCTAACATCTTTGCCTGCAAAAACAACAGGCAGGAACCAGAAAAAAATCACAAACTTTAATCTCTAGCGCTTCGGCAAAGCCTTCAAGGAGTATAAAATCATAGGCAACAAGCCTTATTAAATACACATAATAATCAACCAATTACACAATTAACCAATAAAACAAAAGCAATCAAATCAAAAGCTTCCTATTATACTTTAAGTTAAGACCCGAAGGAGATAAAGTACCAAACTACAAAATAAAAAGTTTCTTTTTGCAACAATCTTTTTTTATATACATTCTCAAAATAAAAACTAACTGGAACTTTTTCTAAAATAGTGGCTTTTAAGCCATCAAGACTGAATTATGAACCTCAATAAAATGCTGTGCCACAGGACTATCCACCTTCTGTTTTTTTTTTAATATTCCTTAAATGTTCCTGTAGTATAGTTTTAAATTTCCTTAAAGTTTTGTACTCTCCCTTAGGCTTTAACTTAAAGTATAATTGGAAGCAAAAATAAATAAAACTGTGGTGGACTAAGATTCTGTTTGTTTACTTTGTGGCTGTCAAGAGTGCACACCTTAATGACAACTACCCTCAGGCTACTGAAGTCCAATTAAAAATCCCACACTGCTGGCACCAAATAATGTGACATCCAGATAATATCTCACTGAGCTGCCACCAAATAGACTGACACCCAGACAATACCCCACCAGACTGTGAACAATAATGTGACATCTCCCAGTATACTGGGTCAGTAACTAAGGAGCTTCAGTGCTCACTACTGACTCCAATGTGAGACCGTCACTTAAACACGAGTAATATTTCACAATTTACCCCTAAGAGCACAACAGGAACACACTCTATAATCTGGGACTGGACTGTATACTTCTGTCCACCCCTAATAAAACTCCTTATTACATACCTCAGAGCAATGTGTCCCAATTTAAGACGTCTGAAACACTCACACTTAAATAAATTAAATCGCACACATCCAAACACTTCTGGGAAAGCCTGATACAAATTTCCAGCTGTATCCCTTCCCCAAAATAATGTGGTAATGCTGCCACCAATCAAGAGTACCTTCATGCCCTTTAAAGGGGTGTCCAATTATGAAAATGAAATATTAAAACAAATAGTAGCAAATGACCTAAGCAGCCAGGCTTTTGGAGTGGTCCAGGAAGTTATCAAAGCAAGTATAAGCACTCTCCAATCACTAAAGAAAACACTGATTGACCAGTCACAATTTAAGTTAAGAAAAATATTAAATAATGAACAAAATAATTAAAAAATATAAAACTGTAATCTCTAATAAACAAACCAAAGTCACTCACCAGAAAAATGATATCAATACTGTAGGATAAAAATCCAACATTCAGGAAAAACTCTAACTGATCTAACTGATCTAACTGATTAGTTATAATTTCCTAACTAATGAAAGAACACTGTCTGTAATCTAAATTACTACAACAGAGCAAAGGCAGGCTTACAATTCTTGATGAGTCCTTTTGGGTATTCGTTGCATAGAACATATGTGAACAACTCACAACTATGACACCTGACAACTGACTTCAACTATTTCAGCAGGCTCTTTTATAGACTAGTCTGTCAATAACTGTTCCAGTTCTAATTTTCATTTCATATTTTGAAAATTAACCAACAGCTGTTTTTTAAAAGTTCCTTCCTGTCTTTCAGCTTTTGACAGTAATATATAGCAACTGTTAACATTCTGATGACATCATCTGCAGATTAGCTGAATTTGAGATAGCTTGCCTTTAGAATCTTCCTCACAAACTTGTGCAGTTAGGAATAAAAGGACACTGCTCAAGTCTTTAAAACACTCCGTACAAACAGATTATAAATCAACATATAAGAACTTATTTAGAATATCATAGCTAGTCATGGTGGCATATAATAAACAGGTTAATCTGAAATTACATACAAAACTTCAGCTAGACATGCTAGCACAGAAGACATTGTCTAATTTCTTCACACACCCATATGGCAACTTCAGTGTAATAAGTTTCTTTATGGTTCTTCAATAATTGTAGTCAGGAGGCAAACTGGTGCATTGCCATGCTACACTCATAATGCTAATGACTTGGATTCAGTTATTGTTCTCAATATTTGAGTTGTTGTTGGGGAGGTCTATTTAAAACAAATAGAAAAAAAATACTTCTGGAAAGGCAGGGACTACAGGAAAGTATTAGTCTGAAGAATTATGACAGAGCAGATAGGATACACTTAAGGAAGGTAGAAAAAGTATTGAAAACTTTCTTTATCCAGTTCCACAAGCCCTTTATTATTGGCTCAGTATCATGTCTGACTGATACTTGTGTGTTACAGTCCATTCTTAGGAAACTAAGACCCTGTATTAGATAATAGAGATTGTATATAATACACTCAGTTGAGGTGGCGGAACTGAAGATCACTAACTCAGCCACAAGACAATAAAGAATACTGTGTGAAATATTTGAAAGATCATATTTATGTTATCCCAAGTGATGACATTACATTACAATATATGATATATTTGCTTGATGACAGAAAAAGAGAAGAAGACATTGTAGTCTGCCTTTTTTTTGAGGTACATTTCAAAAAAGGTCAACATTTATAAATGTAGAGTGACATAAGGTTGAAACTCAACTATCAATGTCAGAAATGTCAATGTATAGGAGTAAATGGATGCCTAGAGTGTGTGACTGCTGTACAGTGGGGATTGTAGAATTTGTCCTTTCTCCGCTGTGGTGCCAGCTCAGCATTAGCATGAATAATTAACAGAGGGTGTCATGATGCAGAGGGGGCTTGCCCCTACAAAAAAGATGTTTTTTAGTGTTTGTTTTATGTCTACTTTAATTTTGCTGTTTGGGATGTCAGTGTTTGTCATTCAACATTCCAAATGTCAATGACAAGATATGAATCCACCCTTTTTAGTTAATTTAACTTTCTGTTCTGCCTGTTTCTACGTTCCACCTTAACCATTTTGCACCTTTTCCATATCCTCTTGAATGTCTCCATGGATTTCTTATCTACCATCTATTCTGGTTGTCCATTCCATGGATTTGCAGCTCTCTCTGTACAAAAAAACAAACAAACACTTTCCGATATTCTAAGAGTAGGTAGTCTCTACAATCTGTTACCTGCGCTTCTTGCTTGCCTCGTTGCCCTTTCTGTTCAGAATGACATCTTCATATCTTTGTAACAGAAAGTTAAAAAAAATGAAATCTGTACCAAAGTTAACATTCAGCCTGTAAATTGTAAAATCAGCATCCTATCTTATATATGCATTGGAACTCCTAGTAAATTCTAATACAATTAATAAAGTGCAATTGTTTAGCTGGTTACATATGAAAAACACTTAAAATAATATAAAATACAATAATTTCTCAGAGCAGCAAATATTTTAGGGGCAATTCATTGTTTATTCCCTGACAGCATGATCACAGACTTAAAAATAAATCAAGGCTCTTTTCTTCTCAATACTTTGGAAATCTCTAGGTATAACCTAGGACAGGTGATCCTGTAAAACACACACATAAAAAAATTAAAACATTGGGATCCACACTGTGTTTTCCCCACTAAGTGTAAGTTAACATGCCCTAGGCCTGGGAACCATATGACACTTTTGTGAATATACCAACTTAACCAATTATATGTTAGAATTGGTAGAATACTTCCTTAAAATTT
The DNA here is from genome assembly GCF_019279795.1 of Protopterus annectens. Classification (NCBI taxonomy): domain Eukaryota; kingdom Metazoa; phylum Chordata; order Ceratodontiformes; family Protopteridae; genus Protopterus; species Protopterus annectens. The sequence continues at coordinate 378,944,323 of NC_056741.1, forward strand.
AATTTATTTTTTAGGCAAAATCTTCCTGATACAAAGGGGTATGGCCGAAGAGTGCTAAATCTGTCCCCAAACATGTAAGTCTATTTGTGGATTAAATTCGAAGAATGGTTCATGTAGTAGGATGACTACTATACTTAAAGTGTGAAGATATACATATATAACGCTTACACTCTCTTTGACTAAGGAATGGATTTTCATCAATGCTTAGGAAGGCTCCAGTTAAATGATATGATGATGGAATATATAGCAAATATGTCATGCAGTAGCATTCCTTACCTGGGCTTTTTTTTTGTTAATTTGTTCATGACGGAAAATTAAAAAAAAAAATAGACACACTTCAGGGCTAGCCACTCTGCAGTGTAAACATTGGCTCTAGGTGATTTGGTCACATTAACACATCTCCATATAACAATGAGAAAAGGGGGGGGGGGTGATCCTGATACTTTTATAAGAAACAAGACTGAAAGTAATACTTTCCTAACTTCAACTAATTAACATCCAAAACCCCCCATTAAATGTTTCCTTTAGAGGAATACATCATGGCTTGTAAAATCTGTTCTAGTGAAAAATAGTTGTACAATATAGCTTCAGGAAACATTGACAGGCTACTCGTAAGGAGCTGCTGGCTGGAAAGTTTGGAAAGGGCATATATAAAGATATCTCAAATGACTTGATATAGTCCACTCTGAGACAGAGAATATCTTATTACTCTTAAAGTTGAGGAGATGTTTTTTAAAAGTCTGATTTTTGGCTTGGAATGTTAGCAAATTTTATTCTTCATTAGAAAACATTGACAGACTCTGTTGGGGTGTGAGGTGCTGAGTGGGGCACTGAAGTCTCATTTTAAAGTATCATATTACTTTATTCTTTACTTTCATAATTATATAGTTTAGATATGTTTTCAGTATTCTTGGCTGCATTTTAATGAACCTTGAATTTGTCATAACAAAGCATTACTTTTACATAGACATGCAGACTGCATTGCTTGTGCATGACAGAAAAGTAACTGGTGAATTTTAAAGAAAACAGCAAAATCAAAATTCACTCTAAAAATCACATCACTTTTTTGCAGGAGGCTTCACCCACACAAAATCCCCTGCAGTAGAAGGCTGAGCTCTCCACACCCCTGCACCTTAACTCTAGCATTGCTGTACCTTACGGGAAAGGGAATTCTCTAAGAAAAAAAAAATTCTAGAACTAGTATATATGTCAAGCAACTCCCATCAAATTGCACACTACTATTCTTGGGAATGTAGAGTAGATGTCTGTTAAAAAGAGCTGCCTTCATCCTACAAATATATATATATATATACACACACACACACACACACACACACACATATATATGGGTCTACTTCTAATGACCGAAACGCCGATTCGCCGACAGTGAAATCACCGACGCCAGAAAACCGACAACACACAAACCCGACAACGCGAAACACCGAACACCATAACACCGACACACTACACGTAAACAACACAGTACACTACAACACATATCCACTAGCCCTAACCCAAACCCTAACCCTAAGGTCCGACACTACCGCACACTCTCCCTACCTGCACCCTAACCCTAACTCACTTACACACCCCGAACCCCAAGCTCCGACACTACCGCACTCTCCCTACCTGCACCCTAACCCTAACTCACTTACACACCCGAACCCCAAGCTCCGACACTACCGCACACTCTCCCTACCTGCACCCTAACCCTAACTCACTTACCCACCCGAACCCCAAGCTCCGACACTACCGCACACTCACCTATCACACACCCTAACCCTACATCCCTGAGTATTGCACACTTACCTGTCCGCTCCCTACTCCTAAATCCCTCACTATCGCATACTTACCAGGTCGCGCTTACACATTCCCCTTGTCGGTCTTCCGTCTGTCGGGATTCGAGCGTGTCGGTCAACTGCGTTGTCGGTCGTTTCGTGTCGGTGATTTCACTGTCGGCGAATCGGCGTTTCGGTCATTAGAAGTAGACCCATATATATATATATATATATATATATATATATATATATATATATATATATATATGTGTGTGTGTGTGTGTGTATTTATATATATATATAAATATATATGGATCTACTTTAGTTGCCTTAATGGCCATTTCACCGACACCCACTAGACCGACCCCATATCACCAACAAATCACTTCCTCGACAATTCACTCGCCCGACATGGACTTCACCGACACTCACTAAGCTGACTCCCAAATGGCCGCCAATATTAATATACATGGAATGTTCAAAACCCTTATTACCCTGTTTTTATCATAGTGAAAACTTCACACTGTGCGAACGCGTACTCTACCAATTCCATCTTAATGCGGAACAGGAAAGTATCCAATATAATCCGTTAAAGACAGAACACCTCCCAATTGAACATTGAAGCTTCATTCCAATTAAAGGAAACCATACGTATTGCACGATACAGCATCAGCAGTAATATTCAGCAAGTGTCACGCCTCCTTTTCATGTAAGCAGAAATAAGCAATGGATAGTATTAAGTGAAGCGGCATTCATTCCGTTTCAAGTAGACATCACCAGAACACATGTCAAACTGCAATAAAACTGAACTGTGCAATATGTAAATACAACATTGTGACCACAAGGCTGACCCTGCTAATTTAGCAATACTCTTTATAAACTCTACTGCACTGTACTCTTCCCTACTGCTGAGCACACTCTGGAATTGTGCATGCCTTTGAAGTAACCTCCATTTCTTGGGTGACAGAGGGAAACTGGTAGCCATCCTTACACATAGCTCATCAATTCTGACTTGTTCCCTAGCTAAAGTATGCATGAGTACATTTAAACCAGTGGCAAGAGTCCCCAGTAAACATTTCAACCTCCTGTGTCAAGCTTCTACAGAATTTTGTGTTAAGTGCCTAACTGAAGCAGACATCCCAGTGGTAAACTTTCTGAGTCTACCATGTACATACCAATCTGAGAAATATTTCAACAGTTCACATCCTTCTACAGGAAATTAGTCCTTTACTTGTTGAAAAGTTTCTACAACTTCAGATTCCTTCAGAAAAGCTGAAGCCACTAATGATTTCACACAACTGAAAGCTCATGTCACTGTTATATAACGGTGCTATTCCTAACGCTTGGACCCTTCGCCACACATTTTGTCCAAAGTGAAACAGGCATCCTTTAGACTTAACTCCTGCAACATTAACTCTAATGCTTTTCAGAGCTGCCACTTCAAAGTTACACAATATAAAATGTACGTTACTTTCTAACCGTGTGTGCTAAGTAGATAAAATACGCAATGCCAGAGATAATTATAGCACTTTAAGGACTTTCTACTCATCAAAGCAAACAGTAGTGGGACAGCTTTATTGTATGTACCATATTTCATTAGTTCATGTATGCTGTATAATTGTCGGCACGTAATACCCTTTTGGAAGAATGTACCGTCTGTCATCCAGATGGACGTCCTACTCATATCGTAAAGGTTATTAACTGTTGTGAATGCATACACTACAGTGTCTGTTGCTGTATCAGCCATGCGTTTATATATGAATGAACCTGATTTTAATGGGAAGTCAGTACAGTTAATGGTCATCAAACTGACTTCCTGAGACGTTCAGCAATATTTGCTCTTCTGCAAACCCTACCTATTCGCTACAGGACAGCCTTTCTACTAGGAATTTTGTGTACTGTACTTAGGGATGTGGATGCCGTAGCATCATCTACTACTAAGCACAGGGTATCCCTTTTGTAATAATGCTCTAACTTTGATGTCATTACATACTGCATAACTTTCCACTTCAGAAGGATCACCACAGTGGTGATGCGGAACGGACTTTAACAGTTGCTCACCTTCTGTAACTAGCATTGCTACAGCTCTACCTTTGCATTTAAGAGTCTTCTTCTCTTTGCAGCCCCAGTAATGCTTGCATCCTCTGCTGCATTCAAAATGATTCAAATAACCCTCTAGTGCCAGCATTTCTTTATTTCTCTGTGACAAAACCACTGTGTAAACATCTCCAGTGACTCCCAGACCTATTTCCATTACTTCCGCCATGATTACATGGTAGCGAGTACTTCTAATTAAAGGGATACTGCTGATTTTATATCTTTGTTTTGAACATTATGCTGAAATTTAATAGCTATTTATACATCAGTCGGGCATATGTAAGTCGGGCAAGTAAATTGTCGGGAAAGTGATATGTCGGTAATATGGTCTTGGTCTAGTGGGTGTCGGTGAAATGGCCATTTGGACAACTAAAGTACATCTATATATATATATATATATATATATATATATATATATATATATATATATATATTTACTCAAAGGTTAAAAAAAAATAAGAAACAAATTATATTTTTAATATCTTTTATGTGTGTTACCCTAAATAGGATTTATTACCGTACTTTTGCTTTGAATACTTAAAAATGTTGTACTTTGTCAATTTCTAATGGCTACTTCACCCATAATCTGAGCCTGTATACAAACAGCAATATATTTCTCATACTTTGAGGTTTTTAAATAGCATGTCTAGAACAGCAACCCTTCATATTTGACCATATACTGCATGGGAATAAAGTAATAGTATGAAAAACAAGAAACTGAAAGCACCTCTCATTTTACAAAATTGTGTGCTTTACTATCCATTTCATATAACAGAAATATTATTTTTTAAGAAATTAATACTATTTTGGTTCTCATGTTATAACAAGAGAGTACAGATTGGAATATGATATTTAATGACTTTGCCCAAACACATAACATGCACACCTCTGGCAGAGTAGAGAGACACAAAACTGAGTAGTTAAAATGCTGTATAGGGTACTGCTGCCCCTTGTCAATAAAGGAATATATCTCTATGTATGTGTGTGAAAATGTTTGACATTTATTAGAAAAATTCTCAAGAAAATATGTCATAACACTCAGCTAGAGTGATTTTTTGGTATAAAGACACACACCTTTATCTTCAGGTTATATTTGCCTTTCTCACACATTTCTGTGTTTGAAAGGTGGTCTAGCACTTTTCAGTGTCAGTGAGTTCATTTTGTGGAGAAATGCATAGTGCTTTTAATTTTCATGTAATATCAACATACACAGGCATGTTCTGGATATATACTGCATTTCTAGTCACAAAAAGAAAATATATATTTTCAGAAACAAAATGAAATGGAACTCTGCAAACCTGTCAAAACTGTAAATCCTCTATAGGCCTATATCTGGATACTGTGTAGGGAAGGAATATCTCAAAATCTTTGACATTTTAGTAAATGTTTCGGGGAATGATATTTGAAAACTGTAGTAAACACTGAACTGCAGTTTCAGCTATAGACACACACATGGCGCTCTACAGTGAAGTTGTTGGGCCATTTGCCCATATCAGTACAGGGACTGTTGGAACAGGCACACTTCCAGTGAAAGAAAGTATCATTTTCATGGAAAGGTATATTTGATATTTAAAGCTGAGATAACGCTAACTCAGGATACATGTGTTCATGATATATATATTGTATTTTGAACTCTGAAAGTAAGTCAAATAGCTATCAATTCAAAATGAAACTTTGCACACTATCATACTATAAGGTCAACGCAGGCCAGCAATTACTGATTACATTTATGAGGCAATTCCTGGGATTCAGAAACAGTGTAGATGTGATTGTGGCCAAACCACCTCTGTTTACTATATGCGCATGATAAGCCCCAAAGTTCAATAAAAAATGATGCATGTAGGGAAGAATGTGTTCATTAACTATCCCCCTTGTAGTTGCAGCAGGGATTGCAGGAAAAGCAGGTGGTAGTATTGTGTGGCTGCAAGGAAAGCAAGCACCAGCAGTGCTCGTTAGTCATGCTTACACCTTGATGATCTGCGTGATCCTGCATTCAAAGTACTTTCTAGAAGGAAGCCTTACAGGGCCATGAAGCTAGTGTGCTGATCTATTTTTTTACCAAATTAAAGATTAGAAATGGGAATAAAGGAAAGTAAGGAAAAGGGGAAGAAAGCAGATGGTAAAACATAAGGTAAAGAATTAGGGAATGAGCAGGATGAAGGTGGGAAAAGAGGGGTTTTTTTGGGGGGGGGAGTCAGGTGTCCCTTTTGTATATATATGAATAGAAGGTAAGCGAGTTTGGGATCTTTCTGATTGTTTGATGTACTTAGTAAGATACATCCCAAAGGAAGTATTTTACTTGATAAGTGGCCTGATCAATGCTGAATATAACAAAGTGATCAACGCTTTAGACCATGATGATGTACCTTTACAATAAGCTGTTATAAACAAAAGGATTTTATGACAACCAGTATCATACGAAGGACAAAAGAAATGGAACCATCAAGCCAAGTTCTTTAGTCCATCACTACATTTTCATTTTGTAGTGGTGTGTCATCTATACAGATCAAGCAAAGGGTTATCTACCAAAAGTGATGACATTACCCTTGTAAGCATTTAGCATTAACCCGTTTCAGTACACCAAGCATTTACTAGGAAGAGTTTGTTTTGGAAGGTTTGGGTATCAGAGAGTAACTTAACAATAACAAGAACTTTACAGTCATCTGTAGAGTTTGCTAGCCAGAGGTCTTGGCTCTCTGCTTGGAGATCATTGAAGTAAATGCAAATGTGGAGACATCTCAGCACAGAGTTCTGAAGGACATGACTGGTCACTTTCACACTCTTTGATGAGGCACCTGCAACTCACACTGTGTTAAGTTATATCTTTTAGCCGGTTTGTTATTCATCTTACCACATATGGATTCATTTTTAAAGCATTTAACTTTTGTATGATGCCAGTGGGAGGAATGGTATCAAAGGCCTTGGGCAGGTCAAGATATGCCATGTGTACTGTATGACTTATCATAAACCACAGTAACTCTTTCAAAGAAGTTTATCGGATTCAGTAGACAGGATTTAACTTTCACAAAGCAAAAGATTTAGGGGCAAAGACTAATAAAATTATTTATATCATAGTTTATGAGGTTAGTTTATTCCATGGTTTTGCAGATGAGACTTGTTAGGCTAATAGGAGTGTAATTACACAGGCAGATTTTGAAGCCACCCATAAGGAGGGACATCCCCATTGCAGTGTGTCAGTCATTATAGAAAAAGCCAGTAGCTAAACTTGGGTTAAACAGCTTGAATAGTATCTGCAAGGGTTTGTTTAGCACTGGGTTGCGTGTTAGTGGCTCATCTGGTAGTACACTCACCTTTAGTGCTGGAAAATCCAAAGGTTGTGGGATCTATTCCCACCCTAGGTACTTGGATAATTTCCTGGTGTTGACAATGCAGTACAGCATTAGGGGATGCTGCATTCATGAGTTATCTGTACTTCAGATGAGACATTAAAGTGAGATCCTAACTGTGTGAGTTGGTGATAGCTCAGGTGGATGAAAAAGATCCCTTAGTACTTAACAAAGAAGAGTAGGTGAAGATCCTTGGTGCCCTGGAAATTTTTCCCATATAAGTATGAATATTATGTCAGGGCTCTACTCAAAAGAGGATACTGTCCTAGTGGGGCTAACCTGATAAACAAATAACAAATTAACTCTCATTAAGCAACCACGTGTATTGGCAATTCATTGAAAGAAGTATTTTGTCGTCTTGGCTAATATTTTCAGAAAATTATATTTATCGATAATGGGAGGAGTACGCGATTCAGATATTTGACAGCTTTAGATTGAAGTTTCAGGGGTGAAGGTGGCACTAAATATATTTGCAAGGATATTGGCAAAGACTATTGGGTCAGAGTAAGAGATGTCATTATCAATAAGTTCAGAGCAATGTAGGGTATTGTTTCTTAGTGTTCTAGTATAGCTAAAGAAGGATGTATAATTATCTTTGTCTTCAAAGACCAGCCTAAGATCATGGACTCCTTGGGTGGGCCTGACAGTGTTCTTCACTTTTTTTCTAATGCTTTGATATTATCCTTGAGGAGAAGAGTTTTGGATCTACTAAGTAATTTAAGGAGTTTTTTTGTTAAAAAGTTTAAGGTGGTGGACCATGAGGGTAGTTTGTTTTTGAACTTCCTATGATACCTCATTCTGGTAGGGACTGGTAGCTCTATCCAGTTTTCTAAATGGGTTTTGAACTCCTCAGAGAACTCACTGCTGTTTTGAGGTCTGGACAGGTGCAATAAGATGTGAATTTTGATATTTTGTCAGAGTATGGGTTAAGGCCTGCATGTTTATAGTCTTTAATTTCAATGAAATTTGCTGTAGAAACTTTTCAGAATTTAAAGGAAAAGGTTGCAAGCATGTTGTCAGACTTCACTGAGGAAGGAGATACCAAACAAGTAGTGCAAGACGTGGCTATTTTTGTAGGAATCAGGTCGAGAATGCTATGACCTCCAATATGTTTAATCGCAACTGCTAAAGTTAATTTTTGTTTATTAGCTCTAGGAAATTCTTGGGATATCCTACTTTGGAAATATAGGTGTCCCAGTTTATCGAAGGGTAGTTACAATCATTCAAAACAAAAGAGTTTTTGCTAATAGGGAGATCACTTAGAAAACTGAAAAAACTTATATGTTATCATCATGATTTCAGCTTTGGGCAGTTTTGTAAGTTTAATGCTGAGCCAAACTTTTTGAATATAATAAATTTTTTTTGATTTATTTATTTCTGATGTGGCTAAGAATGTGTTGTTAAAGGGTGCAAAGTTTGTACTGACCAAAGTACCTACTTTAGCTGATATTTTGATCGATGTGAAAAGATTTTGTAGGAAATTATACTTGAAAATGGCACAGGAAAATAACTTTCTTGGGTGGCGTAAGCCATGGAACCTTGCTGGCTAGGCTTACGTAGGCCCTTGGGCCTATAGCTTAGTACCTACCTATGAACCTATGAACCTATGAAAGTGTTTTTTTGGGGGGAGAAAATTGAAAGGCAGAGCAACTCTGATCACTTGGAGATGATTAGTGATAATGACTCTCTTTTTGATTTGTCAATTCATGAAACTGAATTTTGTGATTCACTGTTTGTTTCAGATGCTTGGGGGAGCAGGGATGTAAATGAGGGGGGAAAATGATGTTTTTTTCTGTACAGGTCATGAGAAATTCACTGTTCTGGTTCTTCAGTGTTAACCATTTTGTACCACCTACAACTTATACAGCCATTTGTTTATTTGAAAATATATTATGTAAAAAAGTAGAGTTTGAATTTGTAAAATGTATTAATTCTAAGAAAAGTTTTAATTTAGTGAAAGACTAATGGTTGTCCTCACAACAACTTCGTGAAGGGCTGAATGATCATGTTTTCAGGCAAGCAGACAAGGGGGACAACTGGTTATTATGAACAAGTCTAAGTATTGTAAAATTGTGAATGATTTATTTTTAAACAAAGAAGGATATATTTAATTATCTAGTAACCCAGTTCCGTCATTTAATTCAATGTTGCTTGAAATTTTGGAGAGGGGAAAAAGGTTGGGTTTCCTCACCTCTAGTGATGTGAAAAACTGCATATTTCTATACCAAGGGATCTAGTATTTTATGCAATTCCTAAAGTGCATAAAAACTTAGTAGATCCTCCAGGTAGACCCATAGTGTCAGTTATTGGTTCGTAGTTACAGAATGTGGGAATTTGTTTGGACTGTCAGCTGAAGAAATACTTGCAAAGGGTACCAGCATATTAAAAATACTTTAGAACTCTGTAAAAGTTTAAAAGGAGTTAGATGGTGGGAGGATTTTTATTGGGTCATGGTGGATGTTAATTCTTTGTACATCAATACTGAACTTAAATGGAGTTTAAAGGCAGCTAGTAATGTAATGGGGGAGGGACCACATACAACTTTTCTTATTACTGTTTTGGAATTTTGCCTAACACATAAGTATTTTTGCTCTGGTAATGAAATTTTCTTACAAACAAAAGATATAGCAATTGGAGCCCCATTTACTCCTACTTATTTGATAATTTATATGGGAGATTTCAAAAAGAAGTTTTTATATCCCACAGAATTTTTTTCTGAACATGTAGTTGTGTACAAAAGGTACATAGATGATTTATTCTTTATCTGTAAGGGTAATGAGGATGATTTGTGGAATTTTTGACTGAGTTAAATAGGAATATGCACTGTCTGGAGTTTACATATGAATTAAGTAAGGAATCTATCCATTTTTTGCATGTAGAATTTTATGTGGGTGAGGGATTGACTATTTGGTACAAACCTTATAGGAATGAGACAGCAGTCAATAATTATTTTGCAACTAGCACGCACCCAGCGCATTTCATAAATTCTCTCCCATATGGGGTATTCAGAAGGATTTTTTTATAATACTTCAGAAGACAAATACAAAGAGAATGGTTTAATGGAGGTGAAAGATAAACTTATGGCTCGTAGGTATTCCTTGGGAATTTTAAATAATGCTAGAAGGAAACCTGATAAAAGTGAAGGAAGGAAAGGTCATAGACAGTAGAGGGTGAGCAAATATACAAGGGAAGATCTTGCAGGCCAGGACATTAGTGACAAAAAAACTTTATTTTGTCATTAAATATTTACCATTTTTGAAGACTTTGAAGAATTTATTTAAGATTTATGGCATGTGGTATATCAGGATGAAATGGTGGGGAAATTGTTTCCAAAATTTGTTATGTTTTCATATGGTAGATACAAAAATCTGAAAGTGATGCTGAATTTCAGGCATAGGCAGTTAATGACAGCATTGGAAAGAAGGGTCTGCTTTCTGTGTGTGCATTGTAAGGTCTGTTCTAAGATTAGGAATTTAACAGGAACCAAAATCAATGAAATGAAATTTATTTCCAGAGATAGATTTGATTGTGAATCTTATGGGGTAGTGTATATTATTAGATGTGGTTGCAACACTATTAAGTGGTATGTGTGGCAGACAAAGCAAAAAGTGAAAATTCAAATTTTGGAACCTTTGGGAGACATTAGGAAGTGTAATTTAAAATGTCATGTTGCAGACCATTTTCATAAGGTCGATCATGGCTCAGATGCTTGTTTCTTTTTTAATGTTTTAGCCCAGCCTTATTTACTTAGGTGGGGGGGGGGGTTGCTAGCAAATTAAGTGAATTAGAAAGCAAGATGGTCTTAAATTATAAGACATTATGCCCTAGGGGTTTAACTTTAGAAGTAAATGTAACTTTTTAACTTTTAATCAAATATGTGAAATTAAAATATGTTTAAAAATATGTTAAATATATGCTATTTAAGAAATTATTATTTTTTGTATAAGAAAACATTTGAATTGTTTCTGAAGCTCATTAAATAATCATTTAATTAACTGACAATTAACTGGGTCTAACCTGCATAAAAGTGATCTCTTGGTAGAGGTTTGATATATTGAGAATGCGAATCGCCAAGGCACTAGATGCACTTGGATTAAAGAGAGGTGACTGAACAGCCTGGCTTAATGTGTATTTTGTTGTTTTGGTGAATTTCTGTTTTTTCTGAGTCAGTAAATTATTGATCCAGAATTGCTGGACTTTATCATGGGCACACACAGACCAATAGGAGCACCTGGACCTCTCCCACCGTCAGCATAGGTTCTTGGAATTAGTCAAAGTTGGCTGTGTCCTCAACCCAGTTATCTTTGGCAAATAGACATGCCTATTTTTGACAACATTAATCAACATGATCCAATCACCTAGAGCCACTTTTTACACTATCATGTGGCTAGCCTTGACAAGCAGTGCTGCCTGTGATCTGTGTTCTCCTGTTTGGAGAATATTTCACACCACAGTTGTTGCTCAAAGCACTTGGTCTATACAGTTCTTCCCCTGATAGGCACCATGTAGTAATCTACACCATGGTGTTATAAGGTCATCAGGGAACAAAGAAGGTGTCCTGTAACAAGTTATTAGTAGAATGGCAGATAGCACAGAGGATTAAGGTTTTGAGCTGTTAATAAGCTGCCTTCTGTGGAACAAGCTTTGATTCTCACAGCCTTAATTTGCCTACTGTGTGACCTTCAGCAAGTCACTTAACCAGAAATCAGGCTAGGTTTCTCAATAGTCTCCTGAACTGCATGCTTAGAAATTACATATGAACTTATACTTAATCGAATATAGAGTGGTCTGTAGATCAATGAGTTGAATTTGTGAGTCACTAGGGATCTGCCTGGAGTTGATATGTTCCTTGACAAATATGGAGACCCCACCGTAGCTACCATTGGGTCTAAAGTCACGAAAAGCATAAAACCCCACCATAGAGGGACTGTTCTCTTTATAGCTAAACCAAATCTCAGAACCTACACAGACATGGATGTTTTCCAAAAGCAGAAGTGCCTCAACATCAGGCAATGTATTATTTAAACACCTGGCATTTTGGAGAGCCACCTTAACATGATTCGATTTCAGGATTGATGTGTTAGTTGCACTGCAATATCCATCAGCTGGTGTCTGCCTAAACATACTCTCACTGTAACCCACCCCTTTTCCAGGTTTGTGAGTGATGAGTCAGCATGCCTGACAACACAGTCATCTATCACTAAAACATCTTAATAGAGTAGAATACCTCACCTTAGACTTAGTAGCCTATGGGCTGCTCTAATGTGTCCTGTGTTCCACATTACAAGCCATGAAAGACACAGTCCTATTTCACTTCCATTTCTTTTTTTCAAAAAACAGTGGCTCTACAAACAAACAAATATACTGGTGACCTAAAGCTACAACAACAAATAAATAAAATTCATTGGAGAGTTAGATTCCCAACTCAAAGTATTCCCAGCCTATGGAATCCTTTATTACTGGAGGTTATACAAAGTACTGTTCCAGATACCTTCAAGGCTAGTTTTGATGAGCAGATGTACACACATAAATTAACATCAGAGAGGTATATGAATACTACATATACACATGCACCTGTATATGGCTAGATAGATAGATATAAATAGTTATGCATTGTATGATCCCCATGACTGCTTTCATAGTATTCTCCTGGGTTCCAAATACTGATATTCTGACTGGTCCACTGGACTTTAGTTTTACATTGTCTTGCTTCGTATTCTGTGACAGTTCAAGCTAATTCTCTTTTGGGGAGATGCTTCTGCTTGAGTTACTTCTTTCTACGACTCTGAATTTTCACAAGTGCATCTCTACACTCTTGTTTACATGTTCTAGTTGCTTGCAATAATTCCTATTGTGTGACCAAATTGCTGTGAATAGATGCCTTGAATTAATGCTGTATGAGCTTTTGCCTTTTTATAAGCATTTGAAAATATGAGCTTAGCTGCTTCATTAATAATCAGTGTTTCATGCTGACCTTTCCATGACTACTGAGTTCTATTCCAATTAAATAGATCAGATAGTTTCATGGACCATTCATCAAAACAGTATTTCTGTCTCTACTGATTCCCTTCCATCATTTCTGAGTGATCACCTCCCCACATTCCTTCTACGCAAATGGTCCAACCTTTCCAACCCTATCACTTATAGACAAGTCAGAGACAGCAGAAAATTAAATATACAAGAACTAAACAATATCCTAAAACAATGTAACTGGAACCCACTAGTAACACTAGACTTAAACCAAGCTGTAGAATACTTCAACAATACTTTCACTAGCATCCTCAACTCAGTTGCACCCTTTAGAAAGATCAGAGCCAAACTAAACTATGCCCCATGGCTAAGCAGGAACACAAGAGCCCTTGCTTAAAGCCAGAGACAAATCATGGAAAGCCTGGAAAACAGATAATACAAATCTATTCAAGCAAAACTACCAAAGACTAAAAAATCAGGCTAAGAGGTAAACCAAACTCGATAAGCAAAACTACTTCCTCAACAGCCAAACCAAACACACTAAAGACCCACAAAAGTTTTGGCACTCCATCAACTCCCTTCTTAACCCAGGAAAAACATCCACTCCAACTCCCACCACCAACAATAACACCACAGACTTTGCCTCTCAATTTAACAACCACTTCACTGAAACTATTCTATCACTATCCTCTCAAATCTCCAAAACCTACCACTCTGACACCCCTAGCAAACCCCTTAAGAATATCCCCTCCTTCACTCTCTCACCTGTCCCTACTACAACTATCAAAAAACTATTACAAAAACTCAAACCCACCACCCTTGCTGTAGACAACCTACCTGCTGACTACCTAAAAATATCAGCTGATTCCCTTTCATACCCTATATCCATCCTCTTAAACCGCTCCATTCGGGAAGCCTACATCCCAAAGTTATGGAAAGTTTTCTTCTGCACAAAGGAGGTAACTCTTATGAGTTCACTAACTACCACCCTATAGCCATCCTACCCCCTTATCCAAAATACTTGGGAGGTGTATTCACTCCTAAGTCATGAAATTTCTAAACACCAACAACCTACTTTCATTCACACAACATGGCTTCCGACAGCATCATAACACTGCAACCGCTCTCCTGTCTTTTACAAATACAGTGAACCTGCACAGAAACAACAACAACTTTGTATCAGCAATATTCCTAGATCTATCCAAGGCATTCGACATGGTAACCCACACCATGCTACTGGATCCCATGACATCCCTTTCCTTTGCCCCTTCCCCTCTAGCATGGTTTAAATGCTACTTGTCTGACAGACAACAGCCTATCCAATGTCAAAACACACTATCTCCCCTACTTCCAACCACAATAGGTGTTCCACAGGGTTCAATACTAGGCCCCCTACTCTTTTCCATATTTACTAACAGCCTCCATACCTCCACCCAACATGCCTCACTCATTCAGTACACAGATGACTCCACTCTCATCTGCTCTGTACCATCACTCACTTCTCTTCATAAACTTACTCAGGAATCCTTCACCTCAGTAGAAAACTGGATTTCCCAGATCCAACTCATCCTTCATCCCAACAAGACCAAGCTACTCATATTCACTCCCAGCAAAACTAAAAACTATCCATCAACCATTCACAATCACATCCAAGAATGGCACTGGTATCTCCCCTGCTGACCATACCAAACTCCTTGGTGTAGAAATCAACAACAAACTACTGTTTGATGTCCATATCTCACAAACCATTACAAAGGTGCACAAAAAATGGGTACACTATATAGACACAGAAAATTTCTAACTGATCAGGCACGAATTACTCTTGCCCAAACACACCTACTATCCACCGTATTGTACGCTGCACCAATCCTCACCCACCTAAGAAAACAAGAACTTGAACGACTTCAATCTTGTTACAATAAAATCGCTGGATTTGCTAATAACTCCACTTACAAAACACACCACTGTCAGGCACTGCGCAAACTTAACTGGCTAGAACTTCCTCAGCTACTCAACTATCACCAGCTAACTCTTGCCTACAATATTCTGAATTATCCCAACAAAATCCCATCTCTTAACCAACTACTAACCAGGCAGATATCAAATCGCTCATCTGAAAAATCACTCCTCTGCATCTCCAAGCCAACAACTCCACAGGACAAGCCCTGTTCTCCCACAACACAGCCAAAAACTGGAACAACCTTCCCCTTACTCTTACCTCTGCTCCTACAGGCACCAGATTTAAAACTCTCTCAAAGTACACCTAATGAATCATTGGTTATACCCATGCATCACATAACAACCCCCATCTCCCTCTATAACAAACAACTTGAAGTTGCATCTCTAAACACCCGCTAAAGACTTAGGAATCTACTGCTAACATAAAATTGTAATTCTTTGTCTTGTTACTCTCATTTTGTTCTACTGCCTGCATTATAATATTTCCATATGCAGTTTTTTTATTATGTAACATGTAAATTGTGGTATTGATCTTATTGTAATCTGTACGGAGCTTTTCTCCCCGGGCCTCCGCTATAAATGGACCTAGGTCCAGTTCGACTATCCCGGTAAACAAATGTAAAATAAATAAAATAAATAAATAAATAAATGTCTCTGATTTGCCTATGGCATTGGCAAAGAAGCTGAAATATGTTATTCACTCTTGAATCTTTTTCCCATCAACAGCTGACCAGATAAGAGACTGAATCCCTGCAATGAGCAATCCCTCTATTACAAACTTGCATGATGACATTCCCCATAAATACAGCTGGTGCTTTTTTATCAGACTTTTTACTGTTTAAATGATTCTCTCTACCCCT
This sequence comes from Protopterus annectens, assembly GCF_019279795.1. Lineage (NCBI taxonomy): Eukaryota > Metazoa > Chordata > Ceratodontiformes > Protopteridae > Protopterus > Protopterus annectens. The sequence continues at coordinate 378,960,334 of NC_056741.1, forward strand.
TTTCAATTTTGAGTAACACTGACTTGTAGTTATGGGTTTAAGCTAACATTCATATTCAAGCCTTTTGAATTCCAGGCTTATAAACTGTAAACTATTGTCTGATGCTACAATATCATGTATAATTGTCATGAAAATATACTCTGGGATTCAGAAACATCAGCTGTATTGTCACATAATGCTTAATTAACATAAGTGAACTAGCACAATGTGGTATGAAGCTGATTAACAAAATAGCAGGACACAATATGAAAGAGGTTAAAGAACATGTTGGTGAAAGCTGCAGAGATAGTGCACAGAGGGGTATTACACAATGAAGGTCACATGACCAAAGGAACCCCATATCTTGCATGTAGTATACTGGGTGACACACATTCACAACTAGATGTGTTCTACTACAAGAACAGCTTAGTGCTACAATAAGGGAAGCTTGGCAAAGTCCTTACCAATTTATTGTCATTAATGGGAAAGAAATGGGTTCATAGGACCCTCAGAAACTGCAGTAAGATCAAGGAGAGGAACACAGAGAAGCGCAAGGGGATGGGAAGAGTGTGGGTGGAAGTGAGGAAGTAAAGATATATATTTTTGTGGGACATATGCCCATTTTTAGAAGGACAGAGGTAAAAGAAAGTAAGGAAAAGGTGTGGGCAGGAAAGGGGGTATGAGAATGATACAGTAGAGAGTCAATTACCCGAACATCGTTTATCCAAAATGTCAGTTATCCAAATGCAGCCTTCCAAACTTTCTGGGTAGGAAAAATCATAAAGTCTGAATATGTAACCATTATACATATTCACTTGAGCGTGTTTTTTGAGCTTTTAGCCCTCTTATGTGTGAAAAATATTCTTTATTGTCCATTGGAATTGCTGAATTGTTGAAAAGTGTATTCCCTGCGTACAGAAAAAAAAACAAGATTTTTAGAAGATTATTTTTATCCGGTTCAATCTATGTTTGATTATCCAAACAGCTTCATTATCCAAACTACCCTAGGTCCCAATTAGTTCAGATAACTGACTCTCTATTGTAGTAATTGTAGGCTTACAAATGCGGAACATTGACAAAGACCAACAGGGGAGGTGCTGCAAAAAAGGGGGACAAGACAAAGGAGAAATATAGACAGACAAACTGGGGAGAACAAACAGTGATGAGGAGGACTGCAGTATAAATTGGGGAGGGAAGCAAGAGAAGGAAGTGGAGTAAGGTGATGGGGATAGGGTTGATAACAGCTGACTTTCATGCTTCAAAGTGCAGCACCCAGCCAGAAGTCAGTCACCTCCATGCCTGCCCTCCCTGCTGGGACCAGATACTGGTGATTTAATGGGCAGGTCCAGGCAGCAGTGCAACTTTGTCAGTCACACAAAGATATTCCACAAGTTGCCAATGTGGGTTTTAAGCCACCAGTCTACCAATGCTATCACCACATCTTCCGACCCCTGACAGGTAACATTTTGTGATCTCTTAGTGGCTTCCTCAGAGGGACAGATATCATTACCCACTGACAGATCACCAAAGTTCAGTACAAAACCTTTCAGGTCATCTCACACTAGATGACCTTCATCATTCTGCAGAGAGGCAAGCCTGGAAGTAGGTGAAGACCCAGCCAAGGATGGTGTGCCAGGTAAAGTCATGTGACCACTGACACATCACAGACACAGCTGTGGCTGACATTGCATAAAATAGTAAATAATGGAGAGAAAAAAAACAGCAAACACCAAATACATATAAAAGAAGGATAAAAATAAAGAAAGAGACACAACAGGGGAAAATATTGATAAGGCTGTGTGATAATGTCAGGCATAAAAGTACCTGGTGAAGTAAAATGTGGTTAGGTATGCAATGATAATGTAGAGGACAGATCGGGTCTATATTATATTTTTGAAAGTTTCAAACTTCGAACACCATAAGGTCGACACCATATGAGCGATGTTTGAAATTTCGAAAATATAATAAAAAAATAAAAAACTATACTTACCTAAACAGTGAAGGCCCCCCACACCCCAGCTACTTAAATATTCCTACCCCAATATCGCACTGCATTGAAGTAAAGGGAAAATATTCCCTATGGCGATTTCCGTGTTACACGCGCAACGTTTTGACGTTTTGACCAATCGGGTTTGCTCAATATGCGTTAGCCATTTACAATTTTCGATCACGCGATAGGAACCCGACAGATCAAACCTGACAGACAAAAGGGTATTAATGCAGGCAGCATGTCACAAAGGCCAGCAGGATAGGGATCCTAGGTAACTCCTCTGTGTCTATGTAAGCGGAATAGTGCATGTGTTGCAAAGATGGAACAAAACTCAACTGCTGAACATGAACACTAGTAACTAGAATATTCCCATGTATCCAAATGGAATACCACCACTCTGGAACCTGCAATGCTTCAACTGGAAATAGTCTGAAAAAAGCTTACAATGGGACTAAATCTTCTTCAGCACAAGCTTTGAGGATAACAGAATACCCAAAGGCCTGAGACTTAAGAAAATTCCTGTGTGGAATAATGTTGAAAAGAACCTTGTGACTAAATGGAACAACATTCTTGAGAAAGTAAGTTTCAAATGGTCGGCATTCTTATTAAACACAAAAGAAAAATGCAAGACCTGGTTACCAATGAAAGCATTATTCTCAAAGAAAAAGCCAGACAATCTGGTGTACATGACAGCAAATTAAATAATATTCAAGGTAGACTGCCACCTGCCCACCAGCAAAAATTAAAGAAATTAAACTGCAAAAACTTGAATGTGACCTTAGGGATTACAGTCACTATCAAGACCATACTACTCCTCTTCTTATTTTGATTCTTCCCCAGTGTTGATCCAAAGTTTTCTAGGATATCCCTGAGATTTGTATACTAAGGAACCTAACACTAGTGACCACTTCATGCAGGATTGCTCATAGGTTATTCAAGGGGACTTTGTTCGTTTGGAGCCGGATATTCATCACAGGAGAGAGCTGCATGTGGATGTCCATCTGAATTCTACTCTGAAGAATCAGAGTGCACTTTGAGCTCAGCAGGAATGTCAAGTATCCCTTTACCCTGCACCTACAAGGTAAGAGAGCTCTGAAGGGGGTCTAGACCTTTTATCCAACAACTGGATTCCCAAACTCCAGACTAAGGTCTGCAGCCATTCTTCTAAACCCCTCTCAGTTGTAGAAAGAAATGTCCTAGAAAAAGGCATGCCTTTCTTTCCCCACAACTAGAATAAGGTGGTGAACACCATCATTGACTTAAAGCTATATGTGCTGAAGCTGAATTTGCAAGTACTTTTTCTTGTTAAAGTGAAAGACACCTTCAGTGACAACCAGAACAGGGTACAATGGAAAACGAGTGATGTTTGCTTATCAATAATCCACCCATGAGTGCTTTTGAGAGTACACATGAGACAGACATTAAAACAGCCCTCAGCAGACCTTGCTACAAGACATTTTACAATATGACCAAAGAAAAAACTAAAGCTCTCAGCAACATTAGCTCAGATAAATCACATCAGTTCATGAAAGCTGACAGGGGAATGGACATATTTGTTACTGATACAGACGAATACATACAAAAGATTGAAGGGATGCTTGGAACCACCAACTTTTAATACAAACTCAGCAATGAGACTGTCATGTCCTCATATAAGAACATACATAACACCGTGCAGCAGCTTTATGAGTGTGACCTTAAGAACAGAATACTGCATGATTGTATAGCAGAATCCCACTCAATGTGGCCTAGATTTTTTGGTATTCCTAAAACTCAGAAGAATCTTCAGGACCCCTATACAGGCCTGTGGTAGCAGCGGAAGGTAGCATCACAGAAATTTTTTTCTGTTATACTACATAAATCTTTGGCTGGCAGGGCTAACTTCTTCTGTTTTAAGTAATCTTCATTTTTATGAGGAAAATTAAATCTGTTCCTGTCACTATGGACTCAATTTTGATGACTATTGATGTAGATGCACTCCATACTCTGTTTCCCCATGAGTACTTTATAGAGGCCATGAGAGATACCATGCTGAAGAAAAACAAAGCCCTCCCAGGTGACATTATCTTGATTTCTAACTTACTGAATTTGGTGCTGAGCAACAATTTGGATTTATTGGCAGTATTTACAAACAGAAATGTAGAACTGCAATAGGAGCAGCTATTACCCCTACCCTAGCTAATATGGCTTTGGCTAAGCAGTAACTCGGGCCTCCGGTGCTTCATAAAATGTTACCTGAGATTCACAGATGATACTTTTATTGTATGGGAAGGGTCAGTGAAAGCTCTGAAGAAGTTATTTGTATACATTAAACAATCAACTGATTTTGTTCAAATGTACTTATCATGATTATTATGAGGTTAGTTTTCTGGCTCTCACTCTTTAGAAGCACACTCAGTCACAAGAACTTTACAATGATTTATTTCACGAAATTATCTGGGTAAACTTAATGCTTTATGCCAGCAGAATACACCTGCAAATGACTAAGTGTAATGTGATAAAGTCACAGGGTACATGGAATGCTCATTTGTCCAGAGAAACAGGTAATTTCCTAAATCACCTGCATGATCTCCACAGAGATTTTCTTGAAAGAGCAAATTAAAGTCAGTAGACTATCCGATGTATTTTTGATCCTATTAAGGACATCAGAGAAGATTCTTATGTGATTTTTGAATTCACAACACTAATCAAAGAATAAAAAACTAAAAGAAGTATGACCCTAACTTTCAGTAAATCTGGGGGTCCCCTGCCATAAACAAACTCTACAACAGAAGGAGGAAACTGATGCGGAATAAGGTGAAGTCCCAAGACTAGAAAAACTCTCTTATCAGCCTCAACAAAAAGTTGAGATTCCTCATCAAATCCTCTAAAGCTAGCTATGAAAACAGAATTGCAGCAGATAGTAAAGACAACCACAAGGCCTTCTGTAGTTATGTAAAGAATCTCCATGGCAGTACCCAGATTTGCTCTGACGTGCCTCCTATACAGAGCCAACAGATATGCCAATATACTGGCCGACAGATTCAGTGCCAACTTTATCCCCCCCCCCCCAAGAACCAATCACAATACCAGTAGATTGCCAGGCAGCCAGTATTACTGCTGCACAGGTTAAAACAACACTGTCCAAGGCCAAGAATACAGCTTCTATGGGACCTGACAATATCCCTGGCTGTGTTCTACATGAACTACAGAGTGACCTGATATCTCACCTGTGTGCCCTGTTTAATCACAGTCTCACCTCAGGCTTTGTCCCCACCGAATGGTGCACTGCTACAGGCATCCCTCTCCACAAAGGAGAAGTGACTACAGACCCTGGGAACTATCGCCCCATTAGCCTGATGAGTCTGATATGCAAAGCTATGGAATGCATCATCATGGACCTAATAAACAAGAATATAGGGAATCTCCAAACTCTGGATCTCACACAGTTTGGTTTTGTGAAGGGTAGGTCATGCCTGGTCATCTTGGTCGACTTCTTTGAGTCAGTCACCAGAGCTGTGGATGAAGGCAAGGTGGTTCATACAGCCTACCTTGATCTGGCCAAGGCCTTTGATACCATTCCCCACTAAGGAATCATAGAAAAACTCACTAAGCTAGGCATCAACCCCTATATCACTAGGTGGATTGCAAACTGGCTCACAGATAGAACCCACAGTGTGAAAGTAGCTGACTCCAAGTCAGACTGCTGACCAGTCACTAGTGGAGTCCCACAGGGTTCGGTCCTGGGTCCTCTCCTATTTGGTATCTACTTCTCTGAAGTCCAGGCCAACATGAAGGGACTTTGGCTGACAAAGTTCACAGATGACTGCAAGTTGGGAGCTATTATTAACTCCCCAAGTGATAGTGACATCCTACAGAAAGGCCTCACTGAGACCAATGACTGGTGTCAGAACCATGGCCTTAAGCTCAATGCCAAACAATGTGTCGTCATCCCCTTTGGGAAAAAAAACCTGTTCCCATGAATTACCACATTGATGGTAGTCCACTGAACACAGAAGGAGTTATAAGAGATCTGGGAACACAAGTTGACAGCAACCTCTCTTTTGATCACCACATTGCCATTGTGGTCAGAACGTCCTTCTATATGGCACATCTCATTACTAAGGGTTTTGCATCCAGGAAGAAAGAGGTCATTGTCTCCCTTAATTTACTCTTCCCTCATTAGGCCATTCATTGAATACAATGCCCCATTTGGCATGTACCTCACTAGACACCTGCAACAACTGGAGAGGCCGCAAAAGTACCTCACAAAGAGGGTCCTAGGCCTTAAACACTTGCCCTATATGGACAGACTCAAAAAACTCCAACTATTCCCAGTCTCATATCGCCTACTTAGAGGTAATCTCTGTTTGACTTACAAAGCCATGTCTGACTCAACTCTGTTAGAAATGCTACATCTAAAGAAATCCCAATCCCTGCGCACCACACACTCCAGGGACCTCAACCTTATTACCACAATCAACAGAACATGTTGGATGGACAGGTTCATAACCCAGAGATTGCCCATGCTGTGGAATAGACTTTCCATGCATGTCAAACAAAGCACCTCAATGGCCCTCTTTAAAAGAAATATTGATGAGTGGATGGGAAACAGAAAATTCACCCCTCGGTCACTCCAGTGGCTCTACTCAACAGAGGCACTGGGAACTAAGGTCGGATGGCACGATGCCAGGGTAATCCTATGGGCTAGGCTTGTAAAGGCTCCAGGTCCATTAGCCTAGTACACACCTATGAACCTATGGACCTAAATATGCCCATAAAAACTAAAAGGATAATTCATAATAATTCTTCCATTATGTCTAGTAATAAACTAGTGAACAATATTCTGGACCCTGGTCCTTATTTCATTTTCAAAAAAGATAGGAATATTAGATCTTACTTAGAGGGGCCATTCAACAGGGCAGCAGGGAAAGGCTTGGTATCTTTAAATGTGGACACCCTTTCTGTACCTTTTGTAACTTTATGAGCTGCAGAGACTTTTTTCATCTGCTTCAGCATGGATAAGAAATATAACGGCAAGGTGGCTGGTAACCGTAAGAGTGAAAAAATTGTTTACACCAAGTGTCTGTTTTATTTTATTTATTTATTTTTTACATTGGGTTGACGATTTCTAAGTTTAAAATGGGGATACCCTAACACCATACCTCTCAACTGTCCAGACTTTTGCAGAATGTCCAGATTTCTGCTTAATATTTTTGGTCTGTTCTTCATAAAATATGTGGTTTTCTGGCAAATCACTGAGGACTGACATCACTTATTAATAACATACATTTGAGTTTCAGACTTTATATATGCTAGCACAAATCCTGTTATTTTAATAAATTATAAGAGCAATATTTAAAACCTCTCCCTATTTTGGGGCATTTGTCCCCCCATTATTTTAGGGGTTGTTCAAATTTCTTGCGCTGAGAGGTTGAGAAATATGCCCAACACACACCTGACATTAGCAATAGTCTAAGCAATAATCCTGTTACAAAGCACAGCACTGAATCCCCAGGTCATTCTTTTCTCACTTTCACATTTTAGACGTGATCAGGATGCATTCACTTGAGGGAAACTCTTATGACATTCTGGAAAAGAAGGTGCTGGAACAGCAAATTCACCTTAATGCCTGTAACCTGCCTGGATTATATTCTGCTTTTCTATTAAATGCATTCTTCATCTTAGGAGACTAGACCACTTATTACTTTTCTTGGACAACTATTATGTCTTTATTTTTTAAGTTTCTGCTTATCGACTCTACTACAACATTCACATGTTCATTTGCATTTCCTGACATTTGCACATTCCTATTGATTGTTTCTTTTTTTCCCTATTTTTTTAGTGTGGTTGATTTCTTGGATGCTCAGTTTTAATAGTGATTTTATGAAGCCCTTTGGTTAAAAAAAGCACTTTGCTTTTTAATGCATGTATTCTTAGCTTTTTGTTTATTTGATTGTATTTTTATTTGTGATGTTTTTTTGTAGCATATCTCTTCCAAAGTCACTATGGCAGGTGCTATTTTCTTAATTTATTGGCCTGTTATCACACACTAACACACACACACACACACACACACACACACACACACACACACACACACACTCTTCTTCACTTTACCACTCAGATTGTTTTTTGTCACTCCATTTCTAAAATTCCTTTTACAAGGGTCTTGTTGTCACCTTGGTGCTAAATGGTGTTATTTGTCCTCCTGCCTGGGTTCAGATTATGGACCTAAGCCATACATTTTCTGTTTGGTTCATTTCTTGTGCATATTTATTTTTCTGCAAACTGCAGCAGGGAAAAGATAGTTTTTCTGTTTTCTATGCTGTTTTTAGTACACTTCTCCATTAGGACTGATTATGTTCATTTTTTGCTACCTGGGTTGCCTTTCTTGTACTGTGCTCCCTTTTGTTAGGGCGTCTGGTGACTTATTTTGATAACACAGGTACGTGGTCTTTCTGTATCACGAACATACAGATTCTGTCTCGTGGGTCTGCGCTTCAGGACTGATCTTGGTTTAGTGTCCTTTTCTTGTGAGCCATCCCTGTGGGTCTCTAAGCTGGCTTTCATTACACCAGGTTTGCTTATACTACTAGGTGAGTCTGTCATGAATTACTCTCTGTTTTGGCTCATTACTATGTATGAGCTCATCGATCATGATTTATGATCCTTTGTTTTCATCAGTTTTCCACAAGTTAAAGTTGTTATTAAAAGGTTGACCTGATGAAGTGCAGTTGTTGTACATAAGTAATTATCATAAATAAAAGCAGAGTTATTCTGGTGACTAAGTGTGCTCAAGTTTATTTCTTCAGTACTTCTATAGATGAAGAATTAACATCTGAAGTTTTTGAACTGTTTATTACTGTTGATTATAATTCTACGTTTAAAAGAGTTTTTATTTTTACTTGAATAACAAGGAAGTGAAGTAAGTCTGCTATTTTTCTTTTTGGGGCAGCTATCTTCTCACATTTCTGCTGTTTTTTTCATACCTTGCCAGTGTGGGCACCTCACACAGGTTGTGTCGGTGGGACAGCAAGTCACCCTACATGTACAGTGCAAATGTGTCTAGAGGTGAGTGCTTCCAGAAGGAGGAGGTTCCACTGCTAGCAACAACATAATAATATACAATTCTGCTAGTATGAAAATTATATCCAGCTATACTATCAGTGGTGTATACTACCTTTGCATCTGGAAAGTCATTCTATATATCTCTGAAATGTCAGTCTGTTCTACTCTAGTTTTCTCAGGAGATGAAAGAAAATGGATATGTGCATGAATCAAATGTTTTGCATTTACCTGAGGAGTTAGTAGTACATTAATATTACTTATTGTAACATTCAGGAACACTTTCCCTAACCTCCTCTTCCCACTGGTGAAGGTCAAGGTAAGTACCTTTTCATGTCATTGCAGTGATGCTTGCATGGTATACTATCATGAGTGCGAACAACAATCTGCTGGCACATATACTGCCGAAAATCAGATTGTCATTCACAAAATGTGAACTGCACAGGATAGTCGAACACACTTATGCGTATGCAGTAGTGCATTCACATAACTGTAATTCGACTAAATGTACGGAGATCTTGGTACAGTGGGGATTGGAAGTTCATCCAAATCCCCACTGTGGTGTGTTTTCAGAGTTGGAATATATTTTTCAAAGGAGGTGTGGGGGCGCAGCCCCCCACAGGGTGTGCAAAGGGGCTTGCCCCCCTGCAGAAACGTGATATTTTGTATAGGAGTTTGATGTACATTAGCTCCTATATGGATATCACCTGATATTTTCGATGACAATGTCGACCCAAATGTGTCAATCATTTGGGTCGACATTGTGAAACTGTTGGAATTCCTGGCTCGGTGGTTTCTTTCGATAGTACAAACAGAATGTGTTTTGCCTTTTGCACTGATAGTAAACCTGCTTGCACACTTGTATAGGTGGTGACTGCTACAGCAGGCAACACCATGGTGATACAGTTCCAGGCATCCATCTTATACTGGGGACCTTCATAAGAGGTCCCCAATAGGTACTTCTTTTGGTCTAAGCACATAAAGTGCGGAATTATTTTTGATTTCTTCATGCACCACTTGTGAGCCCTGCCAGAATCAGTATCCTCAGAGCCCTGCCAAAATCAGTATCCTCAGAAGCTGTGCTCACCTCACAGATCACAGTCTAGAAGAATATGTTAGCACATTCACCTCAATGTGTGTTGCAGGTATCACATAACATGTATCAATGGGAACCAAGGCAGCATGGCTGTTTGAGACACCACCGTGCAGTGACACATAAATGCATGTTCTCCCAGGGCAGTGTTTGAGGTATAAATGATATGATGATCTGCTTGTATGCAGCCCATGCAAGCCACATCTCTTTTGTGGTAAAAAAAGACACAGAGATAGCAACAAGAACTCCTGTCTCTGTATGGGGTGTTTCAGCAGATGGCCCACTACTACCTGTTCCCATGCCATGGCCTGTGCTCTGTGGATGGCAGCAGAAACCATATAAGTTCCTCAGTGGCCAACCATGTCATATTTTCAATCCTGACCAACCTTGACATTGATATTGATGACAACTTCACTCCATGTATGGTTACAGTAGGGTCAGTCAGCAGAAGTGGAAATAGTCATCTACCATGGAGACAGAGGTCCTTTAGCACCATTTCATTTTCCACCTCTGTAAATCTGGGCTTGTGAATGGATGTGAATTTCTGTGCTGGTTTCTTCAGCATATTTATTTTAGCATGAAAACCACTGGAATCAAAAGCTGTGGCCTTATATGGATGTTACACATCCCAGAAGGTATACCATAATAATAGCCCAGCTACTAAGCTTTAGTAGGGCCTGAGAGTAAAATGCATAACTGAATGTCAGGCATTATTATGTCCTAGCACAATTCCCCTCCTTCCATACCACAAAAGTACCAGCACATGAATCCAAGTCAACAACCATGTAACTTAGCAATCACAATGACCATTTGCTACAACCTTAATAGAAATGCCTAAACTGTAATCACATATGTGTCAGGTACAAATTATTACAATGCTGTATGGCACACTTCAGCAATGATACAACCCATACTAATGTGGCTGCATTCTACTATTGCTAATATACTTGACATCTACCCCATCAGAGATCTCTGACCAATACATGTAGCTACACTGAAAAACAGCCACAGTTCTAGGACTTAAAGTAAACAGCAAATGAAAACCTCTTTGCTTGTACATTTAGATCTAAAAATAACAACATATCTTGCTGAAGCAGATAATTGTATTAAGCAGCAATAAAGTGATCACAGTTGAAGACCTCTGTATTTGAACAAAGTTTTTGTCTTCTATAGCATGATGATGATCAGTAGCTCCAGTCACACTTTTATCATTTAGGTTATCTCTTTCTGTATGACAAGGATGCTACATTAGGCTCAATTCATTATTGTTGATGAATCACTCAGTTTGCATGATGAGTAAACCTGATTAACATCATGTTGAGTTCTACACAATGCTGTGCACAAGCCTAAGCTCCTGTGGTAAGCTCTGCACACATGCGGGAAGCCCAGATCACAGGGGTTGGGAAATTTTTATCGTACCTCTCATGTGTACCTCAGTATGAGTAAAATGTTCCTCATTTTAAGTTTTAAAGAGCCATAATCCTTGCATTCCCATGTTGAAAGGGTCTGTCACACATTCAGGTCTTATCAATTTGCTTACCTAATATCCATGGCAAATTATACAACATCCAAACAATATTTTATAACTGTAATATGACTCATGTTAACCTTGCTGTGAACTTCTTAATTAAAGTTGGTGGTAAACTGTTAGTAAGTGTTCCACATCTTGCCCATTTCTTCAGCATTATGGGAGGTGGTGTTCTAGAATGTACAGATGAAAGGTTGAAACCACCGGTCGTGCTATCTACAGCAATCTGAAGATGGAGTTGCTGTTGAGCACATATTTTATGCTGCAAAAAGAGGAATGGAGGACTGCCATGTTTCATACCTTAAAGTGGCAAAGAAGCCATAATAACGTAATACCTATTTATTATTATTATTATTTGGCCATGCATCATGCAAATGAGGTGTCTATTGTTGTGCAAAGGTTGAAACATGCAAGAAGTTATTTGGGCACACATTTCCTGCCATTTTACCTGAAATCTTTGTGGGTCAGAGATGTATGGCTGGACAGACTGATGGTAGTATTTCCTTCAGAGCACAGAGGCGATGTGAGGAGGAGTCCAAATTTTTCTGGACATCCTTCATAAGCAGTACAAGCACAGATTCCAGCAGGAGGGCTATATCAAGTCACAGTATAAGGCTGATGCCTGGAAATATTTGTCCAAATCTGTCACCCATGCTACTGGCATCCCACTCATAGGGAAACAGTAACTTAAATCAGCTGAAATCAACACATAATCACAACCTATTTTCAGTAAGTATAACATAATTTACTTATCCATATACCATGAAATACATGGCACCATTTACCTCTTCATTCTGATCTCCATTTATCTTCCCTCCCTGCAGAGATTAAAAGGAGCAAAGTCTGTTTGCATACTGACAACTAGCAATTACAAATAATAATAAATAACTTTTATACAGCAGGACAGTATCTGTCAGTGCTGACATTCCTTAATGGAATTAGTATGGCTGTGCGATGTTAGAATGTTGCCTCTGCATGCCACCCCTTGCATAGCTCAAGAAACAGCTCATTGTGTTAAGTTGATATGCACTGAGATGCTGGGTTCATGCACTCTGACAGTATTCAAGACATACCTGTGCTATGGCAGTAACATTAACTACTGTGTTTGCAAGCTACTTTACCTACACATACAGGGGTTCTAATCTGACAGCAGGTGACTTGTGTATCTATACATACACCTATCACTTTTTAGACAATTTTACACAGGGATGTGACTCCACATCCCTGTCTTACACACCTCCCAACATGTTATTCTCAGCATACAATGTTGCTATCATACTCCATAAAGTGCAATGTGACAGTGTCAGGCATATGTAGTGTTGCTCCTGTTATGCATGGCATTCATCTTCTATACCTACACAGGTGTAATGCTAAAATCAGGCCCAGTCTACTGTGGTGTGTATGGTTGGTGGTACATTATGGCAATTTTATGATCTTTGGAATCATTCTTTATTTCACTACCATTTGGGAAACCTTTCATGTAGCCCCATGCATCCACTGGCCACATGACATCCTTCCTGCATAGGAGTAGAGGACGGCCTCATATCAAATATGCATACACACATCATGAAGCAGAATCCTTCCATGAGCCATTGCAAGCCATCTCAAGACCACTGCATGCGTGATGGCTAATATTGTCATGGTTTGGTGCACATGTACCATATGTACAGTGGCAGGATGTAATGCAATCCAAGAAATATACACATATACACAATAGGCTTACTATCTCCCATAATATAGACATAAGAGATTTATTTTACATGGTATAATAATGACTAGAATTTCATCTGATGCTGGCCATTAGCTTAATAATATACTATGACCCTATGAACAGTTGACATATTAATGTTGCTGTCATTGACATGTATTATATTGAGGTGTGGATGTACAGTATAGCTACTAGAGGGTATTACAATCTGTGATGTGCGCTAATGTGTTGATGGCCATTGTTGCCGTTGCAGTATATGCTCCTTATATACCAGCTGTAGTAATTTGCCTCCTGAGAACTGACATGATATGCTACACTTTGATCTATATGTTGGTGTATTAGGATATGTGTAGTTGTACACAGTTCACATTCTTCCATCACAGGAACACCTGCAGCATGGCACAGTTATGCATGTGTCTACATACCATCATTAAATGTTCTGTAACATGCATAAATATACATTCATATTGATTACATGGTCACATAAGTCTTGTGTCATACACGTTGTTATGCTGTGATATACACAACCAAGGTATCACATGTCCTGATTTAATTGCAGCCTTGTGTAATTCATTGTATGTGTATTTGTGTTTCTATACCCAAGGATTATTGAGGTGGTCAGTAGCACCATTGTGTGACTATTAGCATTTGTGTCAGGAAATGTTCTGCATGAGCTACAAACAACTGATCTCTACTGTGTTCTGATATGGCATCAGGCCACTCAAACACAGCTTGTCCATGAAACACATACAGGCATATGTTGTGCAAGTGATGTAAGTGCTTGACCTTGGTACAGTTGTATGACTGTGTGCATAGTACCAGTGTGTGGAATGTGATGAATGACCAAGGTTATATTTGGAGGTCTTTTCACAAATCATTTATTCCAATAAATGTGAAATGTTAAGGAAAATACTCAACTAAGCACAGATCTGTATGTAGATGCCACCAGACATACCCAGTCGGAGGAAAGAGACAATCACTAGCTGACAGTTTGCCTCACACTTCACCCCTCTGTCACCACTGGCCATCAGCCAAAGTACACATGCAAACATCACTGAGGTTTTATTCTAAGTAGGGAAGCTCACCTGTGCATTCTCACCAGCTAAGAACACAAACTCAGTGGGCTTTGACAACATCACAGGTTGCCTATAGCGTGACTCAAAACATCTCCTACCAGACACAGTTGGATCCATACTTCAACACAGCCTCCAGACAGCCTATGTTCCCATAGAAAGGTGTGCATCAACATACATTTGTCTGAATGGGGGTGACCATCACATTATGCATGGAGTTATAGATCCATCCTGACTCTTATCATCTGTGAGGAAGACCAACGACTCATCATGGGCCATCTCTAAAATGACACAGGAAATATCCTGGCTCTGTACCAAACACATGTGATTTGTTATGGATGCATCATGTCTGTTACATCTGTTCAATGTCATCAACAAGGTCACCAAGGGCATGCATGATTACAACACTATCATTCTGTGTAACCTGACCTGGCCAAGGCATGTGACACAATCTACATAGAGAAAATATCACAAGTGGCCATAAAACATATATTACCAAGTAGGTAAGCCACTGGATCACATACATGACAGATAATTATGCTGAGATGCGTGAAGTTAACTATATCTAAAGTGCAGAGATCAGGTCCATACTGCAGGGCTTTTTGCTAGGCCCTTTCAAGTTCATTATTTTAGGTCTCAGATGTCAAGAATGACATACACATCCTTTCTCCAACCAGCTTTGTGGAGGACTACAGTTTGTGGACAATCATTGAATCCAAATGTGGTACTGATATAAAACAGACAGAATAAACACACACAAAGGATTGCTGCCACATCCATGGAGACACAGAAGATGAACAAAAAGCATGACATGATTAGTTCCATTATAAAAGCAAATACACAGCTGATTATAATGTAGACAGAACATCCCTATGGACAGACCATGTGTTATGTGATTTGTGAACTCAGGTAGATGGTATGCAGAATGTCCACTAGCATGTGCCCACAATGGTGACTACTCCCTTGTATGTAACACATCTCCTGAGTATGGGTGGAAAATCCACATCAAAGGGGATTACAGTTGTATAGCTCTCTGCCCTCATCACAGCAATAACTGAGTACAATGCACCCTTTGTCATGTACGTCACAACACAACTTCCAGGGATGAGTTACTCAAGTGTGCCACATTTGCCACAGTGAGCTCACACATGTTATCAGCCATACCTACATATTATTTTTGTTGCATAAACATTAGTGTTTGATGTTGTGGAATCCCCATCACAGTATTATACAAGATACATGTGTGATACATGTTCATGTGATGCACACAGTAAATACATAGCTGATTGACAACAGTGATGGCATGGGCAACATTTGTGACAGTGTGGATTGTGCCATATATATGCCATGTTCACCTGTTAACTAGCCAGGGATGCTCCTAAGTCACATATAGGTAGAACAGTGTCCTTCCTTACACCTCTGGCAGATGTTAATTTTTTAGGAGGGTGTACTTGATTCCCCACATAGATTGCTGACAATCCATGACAGTTGTACAAGTGTGTTTTTGCAGAACCATCTATGATCAGTCACAATCACATATGTTATGACACAAACATGGGACTAATGGTAGAATCATTCTGATATTGTCCATGATTGTGCATGCTTCCGTCTACTGTTCTCCGTGAGCCTGATATTATATGTTCTGCTTGGCTGAGACCTATCCTGACATTTACAATCACAGTCAGGCAACTCACTTTGGACAGCTACACAATATGCACATAACCCCTATTGTATACACTATCCATGATGTATGTCCTCTCTATTGTTCATGTCAGGATGCTAATATCACAAAGAATCCTCTCCATTGATATGTCACCTTATATGACAGTCACATAATATACAAGAACTGTACAGTACATGCTGTATCATATAGATATGTGATTACTGTTCATGCTACAACTGTCTTCACTGACATGCCTTCATCTGCTGTACATTACCATGTGTCATCTGCCCTCTTCTCCTGTGTTCATTCCTCTGTTTCATCTGTGTGTCCCTTTTCAATACATATACTACCCCTATTTATCTATAATGCAGTCTATGTACCCTTGATTGTCATGCACAAACATTTATTAAGCATGCCTGAAACAGGTTTCCACAGTAGTCGGCGCTGTTTCATGTAATGTGTTGGTACTGTATCCATTGCTTTATTAATAACCCTGGTAGTCATTGTGACTTTCCACACAATCCTGCAGACCTGGTTTGCATGTAAGTAAAGGGGTGTACATGGCAGTAGGTGTTTATCTTGCTTTACATGGTTTCCTGGCCGGCAACACTGTTGCTGGCAACAAAACCATGCTTGTATACATTTGCACACGGTGCATGGCATGCATATATAATTGGCACTGCTGCTCACCCCTCAAACATGTCAACTCTGCGTAGTCTTAGTGTCAAGAGTTTACTGAATCCACAGATATAAAACTAAAGAAAATACATTGCACTTAAGAACACCTCATTCTTTTCAGGTGACTTATTCCACTAGATGGTTAATAACTGGAATGGCTTACACAACCTTGTTAAATTTAATAACACATGAATACTATGCATGTCATACCAATTTTTGTAGCTTCTTTGTTTTCTAGCCATGCCACACAGTGTTGAAACATTATTAAACAGTTTAAGTTGAAAATATATAATACAAATTTTGTAAAAGTTTTGCAAAATCTGTATTGGGAGTTTGTGTTAAATTTTGCAGAAGAAAGAGTATAACTATTTTACTATTCTGTATTTTCTCCCCATTTTCACTGAATAAGTACATACATAAATCACTTAAAGCTTTGTTATACAGTCATTTTTGTTGTTGTGTATCCAAAGTTTTATAGATATTTTAATCAGCACTCCACAACGGCCACAAGCTTTCAGTAAGTCCTAACTTATGTATCTTCACCAACAAGATCAAAGTTTCAAATACCTATTTTTACCAGTTAGACAATATTTGATATTGACTGAGTCATTTCTTTGTTTGTTTTCTAATACAGTATTTGTCATCATTAAACATATTTATTGCTTAATGCTTTTTCGATATGCACTCAAAGAGAATGAAGAAAACAATAGAAACATTGTAAATATATGTTATACTTCACTGCAGAATTTTATATACAACAAAATATCATCTGGGACGTTCTGGGTGCAGCAGACAGAGAAAAATGGCACAGATTGTAAAGGTGTCTATGGCACTTACAAAGGGTAAGAATTGTACTTATTTGTCTGTTTGTTAACTTATTTCTTCAGAAAACAAATGTTGGAATTACTTATCTTACAAAACTAACATCAAGAGATAATTAATGTCCTGCAGCACTAAATTATTCTATTGTAAATATGTTAAATAATACTTAAAGTGGAGCTATATGAAAGTGAAGACTGGTGGGGTTCTTGCCCTGATCTACCTATCATTACGCATTTCATATATGGACATACATACACACACACACACACACACACACACACACACACACACACACACGCACACACGCACACACGCACACATACACACACACACACACACACACACGCACACACGCACACAGACATACATATGTACCCTTTTTATACCTGCATAATAGGCTAATAGGTAAATATTAGGCAATTGGACTTTTTACAGCCTAGTCAATGCAATTCCCATGGCTTGCACCCCATATTTATAAAAATTGGAAGGGTGACACCAAGAATTAATTTACAGGTCCTCATACACTCATTGAGGTTAATTTGGAGGATAGGTAGGGAGCTGTTTTATTTGGTACAGAGATGAAGCTTATTCCATAGGTAGTAAAAAGGTACATAGTCTTTAATGAATGGTTTGTCTGTGTGACCTTTTTACCTTTGGTTTGAATGTTTTTCCATAGGTAGTATATTCTCTGGAACAGATAGCAATCCTGCCAACAGATTCTGTTTATAGTATGATGTCGATTTAGATCCTTATAGCATATATTAGTAGAGTTACCAGTGTTTTGAATGTGTAAGAGATCGGACAAGCAAGGAAATTTGCCTCTTTAGAGGCCAAGTGGAGGACACCACACAGAGGTCTGTAAGAGACAAAGGAAAGACAAAAAGCTTTTAACATCTCTATGTAACTTATGAAGCCACACCCAAAAAATTATTTTTGAGGAAATGTTTTTTTTAGTTGGTGGTAGGTCTGGGTAGATACATGCCAAAGGGACACTATATTTAAGTAGAGAGCTGATGAGGGAGGAGTATAGACAAAAAATATACTTCTTTTGACCTGCATATTACACTTTTAATAATTAGGTAAAAATGCTTCATGCATGTGCTGAGGTCTGTAATGACAGTATCTATTTAGAAAGGGATGTAATTTGTGTGATATGTGCAGCAGTGTTTTTGTTTCCCAAGGAGTTCAATGCTGGAAACCCATGGTCCTGGCACCATGAGTTTGTGAGGGTTAAGCTCCTTTGAAGGACATGGAGTGTCTTTTGCTGGGCTGGTTACAACTATGAGTCGTTGGTTAACAGCAAACTTAATCACTCAGAGCCAATGCTGTCAGGTTTGACATTAGCACTGTAGATACCAAACTACAGTGGTCCCAGCAGAGAACCCTGAAGATGTCATTGGTAATTAGTCTTTTAGAGGAAAGTGTGCCACCTACCCTAACTTACTAGGTTCTGCCTGTGAGCAAATTGGCTGTCTAATATGTAAGCAAATTAGTTATTCAGTGAGTTATGTAGGTATATTTATATTCAGCTGGGTCAGTTATTTATTTATTTATTTGCATTTGTTTACTGGGATGGTTCACTGGGGCAGAAGTGCCCATTTTCAGTAGAGGCACAGGGAGAAAAGCTCCAATTTGAAGACAGTATACATACCACACAGAATATATATTAATGAAGACATTTAGTACATATTATTATCAGCTTACAAAATTAGCAAAACAGTACAGTTTTTCTACAATAACTGAGTATGAAATAGTATCAAAAAGATTGGCCAGATCCAAGTAGGCAGTTAAAACTGACTTGCCTTTGTCTAATGCCTCTATGACCTTCCCAAAGAAATGCACCAGATTAATTAGCCATCTACTTTCACAAAGCCAGACTGGTTTGGGCCAAGGACTTTTAAGTTAGCAATATTCTTATTTAGGAGTTCCATGATTATATCTGTGTTTATTTTACAAATGATATTGGTAAAACTAACTGGTGTTTCATTCCCATGGTCTGTGTTAGAGCCATCCTAGTGGGAGGGTGCAGATGTGATGACCCAACAGTGAAGCAGTAATCAAGGAGCCTTAATTCCCACTACTGGCAACAGTGGGGACATTCACTGAGAGGATGACAAGTACACACACAGTATTTCCAGATACAGCTCTCTGCATCAAGTGCAATTTACATTAAGAGCACACAGAGACCACAGTCAGTCCAGGACTGGTTTTTCCCTCTTCCTCAAGATCCCCAATAAGACTCGTCACTGGCACAGCTATAGAGTTGAGACCTCAGCTGAGTGACCAAGCCAAGACTTCCAGCACCCTCTCTGTCCAACCAGTGCTTTGTGTCCCTGCCCAAGTGGCTAACACATGCACACTATTTGAGGTTTGATTTCCACACACACACACACACACACACACACACACACACACACACACACACACACACACACACACACACACACACACACACACACACACACACACACACACACACACACACACACACACACACACACACACACACACTCTGGAAAGACTAGCACGGGATTATTAGCTATGCCCCCTTCTGCTCAGACTATACAGTAGTTACCACTGCCACCAGTCACTCTTTATCAGCTACTTTAGGGCCCTTAACAAAGGGTGTCCAATTATACTGTGTAATATTAATACTAATACAAATGGTGGTTTGACCAAGAACAAGGCTGTTAGGAGTGTCCCACACAGTGTCACCAAATATGCATGTACTCTCAAAACTTAAATATCTCTACACAGATAAGCCACAATGAAAGGTTTAAATATATTTAATAATAAATAATAAAAAATAAAAGAACAATAAAACACTAAATATATATATTCACAGTGACATCAATGCTCAGAATCACAGGAAATATTTAAAATAACATTGCAGTACAGGTTCAGAGAAATAAATAAAAACAAAATTCAAACTAAGCTTCACTATATTCTTGACTAACTCTAAGAGTTACTATACCCTAATAACTTACTTAGAGCAAAGCAGATGATGTGGTGAATGGTTCTTGTTGTCAGGTCCAGACAGAATGCAGAATGCTCTGTCTCACCAAGGGACTTCTCAAAGTAATATCTAAAATATTACTGCTGGGCTAGCTTGCAGAATTACATCATTTCTGGTCATCTGACTTTGAGGTCCCAGGCAAAACCCCCATTGCCAGCAGCTGTCAGCATTTAGCATCTAGCTGCAAAAATATACATACAAGGGCTTTTGCTCAGATCTTTGGCAGATGCTAGAACACATAAAACAATTGCATTCTTTCATGTTTCCAAAGTGGCAATTAGTTCACTCTGAAGACAATACAGAAATCTTCCTAGTACAGACTTTGTGCCTCTAGCTGCATTGAAGACTTGGTGCAGCCTGTAAAGTGGTTTAATTTCAAATATTTTTCTGAAGATTGCTGGACTGAAGATAACCCTCCAGCTTCCTCTTTTAAAAGATATACATTTAAACAGTTACAATAGTGCATGTACATTTCTGTTCTCTTCCAGTAGGGCACACTGTGGATATATTTTAAACTGTGCCAGTGACAAGTCTTATTGGGGATCTGGAGGAAGAGGGAGAAACCAGTCCTGGACTGACTGTGGTCTGTGTGTGCTCTTAAAGCACTTTACAAACACCTTTTCAGCACAAACATTGGTACAGAGCAGTTTAATATACACATGACATACAGTTCTAATATATTTGTAACACAAGCATCTTATATAAATTAGTTTGATATTCACAAATGACATATAATTATTTACAAAATTCCAGCTAGATATGCTGGTAGTACCTCCTTTTGTCACACGGGGTACCAAAACAGATGATTTCCAGGGCTCAGGTACATACCTACTGGACAGGCTAGGACTGAATAAGTTTATAAGGGAGTTTATAAGACAATGTTCCAAGCAAACATGAAAGCAATATGGTATGCTGTCTCACTTCATAAAGCTGGTGTTATTAAATCTGGAGAGGGTTTTTTAGCACTTATATAGGGAGTACTAACTGAATGATATGGTGGGGAGACATTGGGGAAAACAAGCCACCAAGGATGAATTTTGAGATAACCTGTTTGCTAGTGTGATTGAGAGTTGCTTGTAGTGAGGGTTCCTGGTACAACTATATATAAGCTCAGTGCAGGGACGAGTATTGTTTCTAAGATTCCTGACATAGTTAAAGAATGCTTTCTGTCTGTCTTTGGATTACTTAGCAATGTGTAATTTTTTGTTTTACCTTGTGGGTTTTAATCCTTAACCTTATCTCACCATCTACCCTTTTAGGGTTACTGTTAGTACAGGGGGAATGAAATTTGCTGTGGTGACCCCTAACCAGGAAAAGCCAAAAGACATTAGTTAGGAAGAAGTGTTTATCTCTTGCTGTAGCACTTATTGATGGGGATGGGGCTACATAATAGGGATATTTCTTAAAACTGTCATTGTATTTGTGGTGCATGTAGACATGTGCTTCAATGTAGGAATTCACATGGGAATAGAAATCAGCAGTACAAGTGGCTGTTTTACCTAAAAGGTTCATGTGAAAAATATTAAAAATTTCTTAAGTTATCATCTAATCGTAGGAGGTTAGTTTTGCAGAACTCACTGAAAATAGTAACATTTGAATGCATGATAGGCTGAGCTCTTATAGAGAATATTATGGCATGATAGTCTAATTTTACTAGTGGTGGGGTAAAAGCAGGTGTGGCTTATACTAGAAATAGATTTGTAAGAACTAAACTGATTAGATTTGAGCAGCCTTTAATAAGAGATAATACTAGCTGTTCAAGAGAGTTGTATTAACAAAGTATAGGAATCACTCTGCATATTTGCTGTTTACAGTGCATGTTTGCCAGTTTATGAATAGCTGATTAAAATATCTTAGAATGATTGTTTTAGCTTCAATAGTTAGCTGTCTGAAATATGTCTATATAAGAATGCCCGAAGTAATTTCATTGTGCATGGAAAATGTTGAAAATGCAAAATAAAAATTACCAGTTTAAAACAGTCATAAAACTTATAAAACTAATATTCCATGGACTTTAATACAACCACCACCCACAGGTAACAAGCACCATAACCCCATATATATATATATATATATATATATATATATATATATATATATATATATAGATAGATATAGATATAGATATATATTGCAACAGTGTACTTTTCCCAGCCAGTCGGGTAATGGATATCATCCCTATCTTCTCACAAACTCCTACTGAATAGCCATAATCACACTAAGAACGGCACAGTTAGATGCAGTGACTGTAGTAAATGCCCATTAATCTTATTGGCCAACTACTAACTCTATAAATCTTTAAGATCTAAACCAAATGGTCTGATTTTTATCAAAATGAACATAATTTAGTCACTGGGAACTGAATTATTTGTCATTAATAATATTAAATACTTGAGGATTTTAACTACGTTGCTAATTCACTCTAATTCCCTTCTTCTTTTTTAAGGAAAGCTGTTCTTTGTTTGATAATCTAATGCTGTGTGGTATAAAGGATAAACACTGTAACCTTCTTTTTTCTCAACTGTGGAGCAATCTCTTCCAAAACATGGAAAAAAAAACAGGTAAAACACTGAACAATTGCTAGAAACTTTAACTTATCTCCCCTGTGGACAGTCAATTTATGAGGCTTCAAACTTCTGACAGCTTACAGGGTAGACAGCAATTGCCTGGAGCTCAAAGATACCGTGAATTTAAATGTCAGAATGTTGTTTTATACTCAACAAGTAAAGCAGTGTTTTGCCTTACTAGTTCTGTTCAAATAATGTTCACATTTTTAAACTGTTTAATTATTGCACAGAGGGCAATAAATTCAGGACCTTAAAGTATGTTAAAGCAATAGTTTTGTGTGTGGTATACCTTTCAAATGCTGCAGGCCTATCAAATGAGATAAGGCAGCAAACACAATTAGCTCCACAAAGTAGAACACAAGTTGATCAGCACTGCAGGCATACATAAGTTAGTGGGAAAGCTCACAACCTGCTTAAGATGGGGCAAAATATATCATTAACAGCATAGTATAATTAATTATCCACCATGAATTGTTACTTAAAATGGGACAAAATATATCATTAACAGCATAGTATAATTAATTATCCACCATGAATTCTTACTTAAAATATATAACAGTAAATGTGTGACAAACTCTCTGAGTGTGGAAATCTGCAGTTTTGTGAAGCAAGCTAGGGAACTGTTCCTACACATGAGCTAAAGTTAATAAGTAGGTTTGTAACTACTTCACAGAATGCTGCAATAAAACTGCAGTTCAGTAAGTTTGGGGAATGATTCCTTTCAGACACAGAAACAGAATGGACCACAAACAGAAGCATAATAGGGAGAATGGAGGGACCATGTCCCTGCAACCTCACTGTAGATTCCTTATGTCCCTCAACAATCTACATTTTAAATCCTAACTTGCAATTTTGTGCTGCTACCTGCTGGATTGAAAATGGACGGCAACCCACCGTCGGCTATGTTTATAGTAGGCAGCGATCAGAACACGGCTCGGACTGAATAAACTTTAATAAAAGAACTCAAATACAATAGTAAAGTACAACTAGGTTTAGCGCTTTCATCTGCATCAATGCAGACTTCTTGAGAACAATAACATTGTGACAAAAATCTCTTTTAAAACCTTTTTGGCGCCAAATATGCGCTTCACAAATTTAAAGTGCTAGTGCATACAATCATATACTATCATTCAAACAATACAAAAAATAGAACAACCTTCTCTCAATTTCAATGGACATCACTCAATTCATTTTCAATAACTTAAACAATAAATAGATATGAGCATATATATATTAAAAATATAAATAAAGTATATTTCATATAGATCTAAAATGTAATTCTAAAATCAATCAATGGATATATTGTAACAGCTTATACTGTAGGCTGCTTTTGTATACTCCCCTAGCCAGTGCCTACTAAATGAATGCATGACTTGCATTTTTCATACCATAGTACTATTAGTGCAATAACACCACTAATATATACATAAAATATGTTGACCATAGACATATGATAAGATTATAATAAAATTGATACGGAAAGAACAATATACATGATTATTGCAATACCAGAAAAGGTTTTATTGATACATACTCATTTAAACCTGGTTCCCTGGATGCATCCGTCCTTATTTGCCAGACAGTCTCCTTTTTACTTAAAATGGCTTTAAAATTTCCTCCCTGGGTAGAATATTGCACCTGATCGATAATTGCAAACCTAAAACTGTGTCCATCATCATGTTTTTTTATGTGCCTATAAAGTGCGTTCTTTGTGTCTTTAGTTCTTATTTTATATAGGTGATCGTATATACGCTTCCGCAGCTGTCTCTCTGTCTTACCTATATAAAACACGGAACATAATACACATTTTGCCAAATAAATGATGTTTTTCGTATTACAATTACCCCTTTTAAATTTTATGTAGGTCTTATTTATGTCATCCAATCTGCATCCTTCACTTTCATTGATGACTGAGCACTGTTCACAATGCAATGGAGGAAATAAAGGGAAATTCTACACCTGGTGGTGTGGCTTCCACACAAGCATCGACCTTGTACCGAATACCCATTGGTCAGGGGGAAGGTCGAAAGAGTGATATGTCATCAAATGAACAGCCTGTTGATCGGAACATTACTATTAATAATGTAAGTGTCAACTCTGACAACAAGCTTACATTTGACTTTTCGCTTTTTAAAGTGGATGAAGAGTTTGAGTGGAACAGAGCTCGTCCTAAATGGATGTTGCCAGTTAAAACTTATGCTGTGACTACCAAGTCTAAACCTTATACTAAAAAAGGTACTGTATATAATTCTTCTAGTCCAAGAGACAATTTGGTACAAGTTAATAGTAAAGACAGTGAAGTTAATAAACTAGACAAGTTTTTATCAAATGATTTTGACTTTTCTACAAGTGGTGTTTACAGCAAAAGTGCCTCACAAAAAAGAAGGAATAGTGCCAATAATGGAACGTTGAAGGACATGATTTATCTTATGGGCAAACAGTTGTTGAACATTAAAAGTATTAAAATTGACAATACCTATTTAATGAAATGTATATCCCTGGGTATTGTACCCATGGGGTTAAGATTTTTTAAGTTACCTATGGGTGTTAATTTAGACAATGAC
This sequence comes from Protopterus annectens, assembly GCF_019279795.1. Classification (NCBI taxonomy): domain Eukaryota; kingdom Metazoa; phylum Chordata; order Ceratodontiformes; family Protopteridae; genus Protopterus; species Protopterus annectens. The sequence continues at coordinate 378,986,062 of NC_056741.1, forward strand.
ACCAAGGCAGAATTCAACACTTTTTTTTAATACTTGTGGTTTTAATTATATGAAGTTATTAATTAAGAAAAATGATGAAAAATTGAGTAGAATGGTACTGGATTTGCAAAAGTTGAATAAGAACATATTGCGTGATTTACTTTTTCCCCAATGGTGGGATTTGTATGATAAACAATTTAATTTAGCAGACAGTAAAGCGGGAAAAGTATATGAGAGAAAAAACAAAAGATTTTACGTGATATAGAACAATACAAGGAAAATAAAGCCTATATTTGAAAACATGCACACAATACATATGAAAATAAGAAGAATTATGATAATGATGAGTTACATGAGGAAAGGGGTACAAATTTTCAAGGGGAACGTTATTACACACCACACATGAAGCAGAATTATTACCAGAGAAATCGACAAACTCGATGGTATATAAAGTTTTGTCAAAGTATGATGGTTATTTTTCTGATGAATCATCTATAGTAGTTACACATAATGAAGTGAATGATGGATCAATTTGTGAAGATGAGAAGGATAGAATAGTGTATCAGTTTAATGATTTAAAGATTTACAATTATACAGATTGTACTGTTAGGGACGAACATGGTTCTCTGTTTATTAAGGGTATGAAATATATACCAACAGTTGAGTTCAATGTAGTTGACACCATAACTGAATTCAAATTATATTGCAGAAGGCTAAATCTAGCGTTATTATTTAATAACAAAGGTGACAAATCCATGAATGTTGTTAATAATAATAGGGATATGTGTAAGAAAAAAAAGCACTTATCTCCCCCCGAGCCATAAAAAAGTGTCTAATTTTGAAGAATTAGTCAGTTTTGATATCCAGTGGTTTAACAAAACAACTAATAAATATTTGCTAAAAGACATTTTAAACATGAACGAGAGGCAGTGTCTGGTAGAATTATCTAGGAATAAAAATATAAGAGTTATGAAACCAGACAAAGGCGGGGATATTGTACTTTACAATATGATTGATTATATAAAAGAAATGCAAAAAATATTAATGGAGTCTGGTAATTATGATGTAATGTCTTTAAATGAGATTAATATATGTTATAAGAAAATTGATTTGGCATTAAATGAATACTTAATAGACCAAAGAATAACTGAAGATATATATAATTTTATGAAAGTTGAATTCCCTATTTTGGCTACCATTGTAGGTATCCCCAAGGTACATAAGAATATAGTCAAACCTCCTTTTAGCCCCATCATATCAGGTAGTAAATCGAAAACATTTCCAACTGGAGTGGTTATTGACAGATGGATTAAACTGATCTATGATAATATTCCACATTTGGTAAAAGATTCCTGAATGTTTTTATCCCACCTTACTCCAGAAATGTGGAAGGAAAAGTTAATTTACATTACTATTGATGTGATCGACTTGTTTTCGAGTATACCTAGAGACCAAGGTTTGGATGATTTGTGTAGTAGTTTAAGGAAACATTCTAATATGAGTTGGAACCGCATCAATCTTATTACTGATATGATGGGTATTGTGTTAGACAACAACTTTATATATTTTGAAGGGGAATACTACAAACAAACTAGAGGTGCAGCTATGGGGACTTCGTGTGCCCCCATATTTGCCAATATGGTTATGTTGGAGTGGGAAAATAATTATATATTTAAGAGCGAATACTATAAACATATATCCTATTACACTAGATTTTTGGATGATATGTTTATTTTATGGAATGGACCTGAAGAGATTATTAAAGAATTCATTGAATATATCAATCAGACTAGTGAATTTTTTAAGTTTACACATAACATTAGTAAGGAAGGAATATCTTACTTAGATACATTTATAAGGCATGCTAATAATGGATTTCATTCTGAAATTTATCGGAAAGATACATTCTCTAATGGATATTTAGAATACTCCAGTGATCATCCAAAAACACATATTGAAAAATATATTTAAAGGGCAATGTATTAGAGCGGCACGAATGTCATCAAATTTTGTGGTGATGGAAAAGGAGTTGGAATTTATTACATCTATGTTTGCCAATAGGGGGTACCCAAGATGGTTATTAGAAGATATATATAACTATGTTAGGAATGAATGGGGTAAAAAGTACCCCCCTTACTGGATGTTGAAATTAACAACATTAAGAACGGCACAGTTAGATGCAGTGACTGTAGTAAATGCCCATTAATCTTATTGGCCAACTACTAACTCTATAAATCTTTAAGATCTAAACCAAATGGTCTGATTTTTATCAAAATGAACATAATTTAGTCACTGGGAACTGAATTATTTGTCATTAATAATATTAAATACTTGAGGATTTTAACTACGTTGCTAATTCACTCTAATTCCCTTCTTCTTTTTTAAGGAAAGCTGTTCTTTGTTTGATAATCTAATGCTGGGTGGTATAAAGGATAAACATTGTAACCTTCTTTTTTCTCAATTGTGGAGCAATCTCTTCCAAAACATGGAAAAAAAACAGGTAAAACATTGAAACTTTAACTTATCTCCCCTGTAGACAGTCAATTTATGAGGCTTCAAACTTCTGACAGCTGACAGGGTAAACAGCAATTGCCTGGAGCTCAAAGATACAGTGAATTTAAATGTCAGAATGTTATTTTGTACTCAACAAGTAAAGCAGTGTTTTGCCTTACTAGTTCTGTTCAAATAATGTTCACATTTTTAAACTGTTTAATTATTGCACAGAGGGCAATAAATTCAGGACCTTAAAGTATGTTAAAGCAATAGTTTTGTGTGTGGTATACCTTTCAAATGCTGCAGGCCTATCAAATGAGATAAGGCAGCAAACACAATTAGCTCCACAAAGTAGAACACAAGTTGATCAGCACTGCAGGCATACATAAGTTAGTGGGAAAGCTCACAACCTGCTTAAGATGGGGCAAAATATATCATTAACAGCATAGTATAATTAATTATCCACCATGAATTGTTACTTAAAATGGGACAAAATATATCATTAACAGCATAGTATAATTAATTATCCACCATGAATTCTTACTTAAAATATATAACAGTAAATGTGTGACAAACTCTCTGAGTGTGGAAATCTGCAGTTTTGTGAAGCAAGCTAGGAACTGTTCCTACACATGAGCTAAAGTTAATAAGTAGGTTTGTAACTACTTCACAGAATGCTGCAATAAAACTGCAGTTCAGTAAGTTTGGGGAATGATTCCTTTCAGACACAGAAACAGAATGGACCACAAACAGAAGCATAATAGGGAGAATGGAGGGACCATGTCCCTGCAACCTCACTGTAGATTCCTTATGTCCTCAACAATCTACATTTTAAATCCTAACTTGCAATTTTGTGCTGCTACCTGCTGGATTGAAAATGGACGGCAACCCACCGTCGGCTATGTTTATAGTAGGCAGCGATCAGAACACGGCTCGGACTGAATAAACTTTAATAAAAGAACTCAAATACAATAGTAAAGTACAACTAGGTTTAGCGCTTTCATCTGCATCAATGCAGACTTCTTGAGAACAATAACATTGTGACAAAAATCTCTTTTAAAACCTTTTTGGCGCCAAATATGCGCTTCACAAATTTAAAGTGCTAGTGCATACAATCATATACTATCATTCAAACAATACAAAAAATAGAACAACCTTCTCTCAATTTCAATGGACATCACTCAATTCATTTTCAATAACTTAAACAATAAATAGATATGAGCATATATATATTAAAAATATAAATAAAGTATATTTCATATAGATCTAAAATGTAATTCTAAAATCAATCAATGGATATATTGTAACAGCTTATACTGTAGGCTGCTTTTGTATACTCCCCTAGCCAGTGCCTACTAAATGAATGCATGACTTGCATTTTTCATACCATAGTACTATTAGTGCAATAACACCACTAATATATACATAAAATATGTTGACCATAGACATATGATAAGATTATAATAAAATTGATACGGAAAGAACAATATACATGATTATTGCAATACCAGAAAAGGTTTTATTGATACATACTCATTTAAACCTGGTTCCCTGGATGCATCCGTCCTTATTTGCCAGACAGTCTCCTTTTTACTTAAAATGGCTTTAAAATTTCCTCCTGGGTAGAATATTGCACCTGATCGATAATTGCAAACCTAAAACTGTGTCCATCATCATGTTTTTATGTGCCTATAAAGTGCGTTCTTTGTGTCTTTAGTTCTTATTTTATATAGGTGATCGATATACGCTTCCGCAGCTGTCTCTCTGTCTTACCTATATAAAACACGGAACATAATACACATTTTGCCAAATAAATGATGTTTTTCGTATTACAATTACCCCTTTTAAATTTTATGTAGGTCTTATTTATGTCATCCAATCTGCATCCTTCACTTTCATTGATGACTGAGCACTGTTCACAATGCAATGGAGGAAATAAAGGGAAATTCTACACCTGGTGGTGTGGCTTCCACACAAGCATCGACCTTGTACCGAATACCCATTGGTCAGGGGGAAGGTCGAAAGAGTGATATGTCATCAAATGAACAGCCTGTTGATCGGAACATTACTATTAATAATGTAAGTGTCAACTCTGACAACAAGCTTACATTTGACTTTTCGCTTTTTAAAGTGGATGAAGAGTTTGAGTGGAACAGAGCTCGTCCTAAATGGATGTTGCCAGTTAAAACTTATGCTGTGACTACCAAGTCTAAACCTTATACTAAAAAAGGTACTGTATATAATTCTTCTAGTCCAAGAGACAATTTGGTACAAGTTAATAGTAAAGACAGTGAAGTTAATAAACTAGACAAGTTTTTATCAAATGATTTTGACTTTTCTACAAGTGGTTTTTACAGCAAAAGTGCCTCACAAAAAAGAAGGAATAGTGCGAATAATGGAACGTTGAAGGACATGATTTATCTTATGGGCAAACAGTTGTTGAACATTAAAAGTATTAAAATTGACAATACCTATTTAATGAAATGTATATCCCTGGGTATTGTACCCATGGGGTTAAGATTTTTTAAGTTACCTATGGGTGTTAATTTAGACAATGACACCAAGGCAGAATTCAACACTTTTTTTTAATACTTGTGGTTTTAATTATATGAAGTTATTAATTAAGAAAAATGATGAAAAATTGAGTAGAATGGTACTGGATTTGCAAAAGTTGAATAAGAACATATTGCGTGATTTACTTTTTCCCCAATGGTGGGATTTGTATGATAAACAATTTAATTTAGCAGACAGTAAAGCGGGAAAAGTATATGAGAGAAAAAACAAAAAGATTTTACGTGATATAGAACAATACAAGGAAAATAAAGCCTATATTTGAAAACATGCACACAATACATATGAAAATAAGAAGAATTATGATAATGATGAGTTACATGAGGAAAGGGGTACAAATTTTCAAGGGGAACGTTATTACACACCACACATGAAGCAGAATTATTACCAGAGAAATCGACAAACTCGATGGTATATAAAGTTTTGTCAAAGTATGATGGTTATTTTTCTGATGAATCATCTATAGTAGTTACACATAATGAAGTGAATGATGGATCAATTTGTGAAGATGAGAAGGATAGAATAGTGTATCAGTTTAATGATTTAAAGATTTACAATTATACAGATTGTACTGTTAGGGACGAACATGGTTCTCTGTTTATTAAGGGTATGAAATATATACCAACAGTTGAGTTCAATGTAGTTGACACCATAACTGAATTCAAATTATATTGCAGAAGGCTAAATCTAGCGTTATTATTTAATAACAAAGGTGACAAATCCATGAATGTTGTTAATAATAATAGGGATATGTGTAAGAAAAAGCACTTATCTCCCCCCGAGCCATAAAAAAGTGTCTAATTTTGAAGAATTAGTCAGTTTTGATATCCAGTGGTTTAACAAAACAACTAATAAATATTTGCTAAAAGACATTTTAAACATGAACGAGAGGCAGTGTCTGGTAGAATTATCTAGGAATAAAAATATAAGAGTTATGAAACCAGACAAAGGCGGGGATATTGTACTTTACAATATGATTGATTATATAAAAGAAATGCAAAAAATATTAATGGAGTCTGGTAATTATGATGTAATGTCTTTAAATGAGATTAATATATGTTATAAGAAAATTGATTTGGCATTAAATGAATACTTAATAGACCAAAGAATAACTGAAGATATATATAATTTTATGAAAGTTGAATTCCCTATTTTGGCTACCATTGTAGGTATCCCCAAGGTACATAAGAATATAGTCAAACCTCCTTTTAGCCCCATCATATCAGGTAGTAAATCGAAAACATTTCCAACTGGAGTGGTTATTGACAGATGGATTAAACTGATCTATGATAATATTCCACATTTGGTAAAAGATTCCTGAATGTTTTTATCCCACCTTACTCCAGAAATGTAGAAGGTAAAGTTAATTTACATTACTATTGATGTGGTCGACTTGTTTTCAAGTATACCTAGAGACCAAGGTTTGGATGATTTTTGTAGTAGTTTAAGGAAACATTCTAATATGATTTGGAACCGCATCAATCTTATTACTGATATGATGGGTATTGTGTTAGACAACAACTTTATATATTTTGAAGGGGAATACTACAAACAAACTAGAGGTGCAGCTATGGGGACTTCGTGTGCCCCCATATTTGCCAATATGGTTATGTTGGAGTGGGAAAATAATTATATATTTAAGAGCGAATACTATAAACATATATCCTATTACACTAGATTTTTGGATGATATGTTTATTTTATGGAATGGACCTGAAGAGATTATTAAAGAATTCATTGAATATATCAATCAGACTAGTGAATTTTTTAAGTTTACACATAACATTAGTAAGGAAGGAATATCTTACTTAGATACATTTATAAGGCATGCTAATAATGGATTTCATTCTGAAATTTATCGGAAAGATACATTCTCTAATGGATATTTAGAATACTCCAGTGATCATCCAAAAACACATATTGAAAAATATATTTAAAGGGCAATGTATTAGAGCGGCACGAATGTCATCAAATTTTGTGGTGATGGAAAAGGAGTTGGAATTTATTACATCTATGTTTGCCAATAGGGGGTACCCAAGATGGTTATTAGAAGATATATATAACTATGTTAGGAATGAATGGGGTAAAAAGTACCCCCCTTACTGGATGTTGAAATTAACAACATTAAGGTGAACAATGTCACGAGTGTTACTAATCCCTCCAACTGAGTATGTGTTTTGATGTATACACCATATGTTAATGATATCAAGAATATCATTATAAGACACTGGAATTCATTAATAGTAGATGATGAGGTAAAAAATACAGTGGGTTTAAGACCTAGTTTTGTATATAAGATGGGTATGAATATCAAACAGTACCTGGAGCATGGCACTAGAGGTCCAATAAACACCAACAAAAATGGAGTAACTAGGAGATGTGGGTCATGTAATCAGCGCTCAGTCATCAATGAAAGTGAAGGATGCAGACTGGATGACATAAATAAGACCTACATAAAATTTAAAAGGGGTAATTGTAATACGAAAAACATCATTAATTTGGCAAAATGTGTATTATGTTCCGCGTTTTATATAGGTAAGACAGAGAGACAGCTGCGGAAGCATATATACGATCACTTATATAAAATAAGAACTAAAGACACAAAGAACGCACTTTATAGGCACATAAAAAACATGATGATGGACACAGTTTTAGGTTTGCAATTATCGATCAGGTGCAATATTCTACCCTGGGAGGAAATTTTAAAGCCATTTTAAGTAAAAAGGAGACCGTCAGGCAAATACAGACGGATGCATCCAGGGAACCAGGTTTAAATGAGTATGTATCAATAAAACCTTTTCTGGTATTGCAATAATCATGTATATTGTTCTTTCCGTATCAATTTTATTATAATCTTATCATATGTCTATATTAGTGGTGTTATTGCACTAATAGTACTATGGTATGAAAAATGCAATTCATGCATTCATTTAGTAGGCACTGGCTAGGGGAGTATACAAAAGATCCTACAGTATAAGCTATTACAATATATCCGTTGATTGATTTTAGAATTACATTTTAGATCTATATGAAATATACTTTATTTATATTTTTAATATATATATGCTCAAATCTATTTATTGTTTAAGTTATTGAAAATGAATTGAGTGATGTCCATTAAAATTGAGAGAAGGTTGTTCTATTTTTTGTATTGTTTGAATGATAGTATATGATTGTAGGCACTAGCACTTTAAATTTGTGAAGCGCATATTTGGCGCCAAAAAGGTTTTAAAAGAGATTTTTGTCACAATGTTAATGTTCTGAAGAAGTCTGCATTGATGCAGATGAAAGCGCTAAATCTAGTTGTACTTTACTATTGTATTTGAGTTCTTTTATTAACGTTTATTCAGTCCGAGCCGTGTTCTCATCGCTGCCTACTATAAACATAGCCAACGGTGGGTTGCCGTCCGTTTTCTTAATTCAGGTGTTGTTTTTCCTACTAGAGCTGTATTGAAAATGCAAGAAGCAGGTAACACAAGTGTAGGTGGAAAGAAAAGAATTAAAAAAAATAAATAAAGTCAAATATTGAAAGTGCAGGCTTGCCATCATTCAGTTTTTCTTCAGATACTTCTTTCAGATATGGGAACACTAGGTTAGCGCAATGTTGATAACAATATGTCATTTTTTTTTCAATGTGTGTGTGTGTGTGTGTGTGTGTGTGTGTGTGTGTGTGTGTGTGTGTGTGTGTGTGTGTGTGTGTGTGTGTGTGTGAGTTGTTAAGTACTGTATTGTCTAACTTGTCTGTTAAATTAATGTGCAATTACAAAATTTTGCAGAAACAGTTTTCTCCTTTATAAAACAGCTTCAGTCAGACAAGTACAAAGAAGAACAGTTTGGATATTTTGTAATACAGTTTATTACCACAGACTAATGCTGTAGTCTTAAAATGTATGCTCTGAGTGGTAGAACATAAAAGCAAATTGCCGCAGCTGCAGTTAGAAACCTTTTTTTTCTGCAATTATTATAAAATACTGTATGTTTATAGGTTCATATGTAAGTATTAGGCTAGCTGTCCTTAAGAGCCACTTTATGCCTAACCAATTTCTCTTTTGTTTATTAAATTAATATATCCTATTTAGTTTTAGACTAATCTTGCCCATCCCATATTAATTTTGTTGATGTACAATGAAACACAAAATGTAACTGCTCCATTTGAGACCCCTCTCTATTCAGGCATGTCCTTTTCAATGCACAGTACAATTATGCTGCTAGCAATGTGGTCCTGTTTTTTTTTTTAATTCAAAAGTACAGGGTTACATGTTGGTCTCCAGAGGCATTTTGAATTCTGCATCTCATTTTCTGTAACAGTTCCACACCAATACTGCTATACTGTTACAATTTCAGTTTCATTTTTAATAGTGTACATTAGTTCTCTAGTGCTTTAAAATGTAAAGCAGCATGTCATTACTCCAGTAAGGACCCACCCCTTGTTCCATTAATTGAAGTACTGTCTGGGAAATGTCAATGTTTCAAAGCTTGGAACAACTAAGGGACCTCATAATAGATCATATCTAGCCAACTTCCATGAGGTAAGGGTCCAAAAGACCATTTCCACAAACTAGTCATCTGTGCTCCTTTTAAATACTGATAGATGTTCTAAAGATTTGCTCTCAGAGTAAGTCTGCCCTAATTCCAAAAGACCTGCTCTCACTGTAAGTGACGTAGCTTTGGTGTAAGGTCTATCTATAAACAGGCTTGCTACATGGACCAGATTCCAAAAGACCTCCTCTCAGCCTGCTCTCAGTGTAATTGGTCACTTGCACTGAGAGCAAAGCTTTTGGAATCAAGTCCATTTTCAGAAGTAAGTTACAACAACATTCTCCAGCCATGTTGGTGAAACAGTCTTTATCATTTGACTTATTTTTTTAAATCAAGAATCACCAGCATGTAGTTGTTTCTAATCGGACTATCTAAATATTTATTTCTAATATTTCCCAGATGCTCCAATATATGGACTTTAACCTTCCTCTTAGTTTGACCTATATAACACCTGGTGGAAACACAACCATATCCCACTATATAAACTACCCAACAAGAACAACAATTATAGTGGTCATTGGCCGCATATTTCCTGCCATTAATTTTAGAGTCAGAAATGTTTTTAACCCTCATACATACTTTGCATTTACCACACAGAAAATGCCTGCCTTCTTTCTCCCTCCTCCAACGCCCTTAAAATGTAATATTTCCTTTAAACTACTATATCTGCCATAGGAAAAAGTAACCTTCTTGGGAAACAAAAATCCCAGTTCTTCATTAAGTATCCCATTACTTCTCTCTCTCCCCCTAGTTGCCATAAACACTGCTCAAAACTGGCAATATGCATAGTATTTTCTTTATTTTTGAAATAAAGGCAGAGATACAGATTTAATTTAAAACTTTTAATTTAAATATCCTTTGTTAACCAGGTTAGTCCCACTAGGCTGGTAGCATCTTTATAGGGGAGATCCTTGGAATTTATACTACTAAAGGACATTTGGCCAGAGCATTGGGAAACCTCCCACTACTCTTTTGATAGCTCAGGTGGATGTAAAAGATCTTACAGTACCTACAATTAACACAAGCAGATGAGGCCTCAGTTCAGCATCTCATCCAAAAGATGACAAACTCAGGACTGTCATTTGCACTGGCAGGTTTTACTGCCTAGCCCTGGACACAACCTTAACAACTTAAGCAGGTGGTACTTAACATTTGTTAAGGTTGGGCCTTGCACCACTCTAGTGCTTAACTGATTTGTCTTTTTCTAAATATCATAGTGTAATTAGCTCACTCCATGCAGTACAGTAAGAGTTAATGCAGTCAGGGAAAAATTAAAAGATCCAATCAGAGTGCACTGAAGAAAAATATATACAAAATGCAAGCCAAGATACATAAGTGTAATCACACATATAATACATAAACTCCTATATACACATGAAGCATTTGCTTATAAGCTGACATATTAAGAGGAAAAGTAAAGTTTATTAAACATATTGTATTATTCATATGATCCTATGATATGGGATGGTAACTTACCTAATAACTGTCATGGTAAAAGATGCAGGAAGATTCATTAAAAAGAGATAGTCTTTAAATGCATGTTTGAAACATTTAATGGTTTCTAGATTTTTGATGTCTGTAGGCAGGTGTTTCCAGGTAGTAAGTCCCAGGCTGATGAAGACTATATCACCATAGCAGTTTTAAATGGAGGGCATACTAGAGAGATAAATTGTTGTCCTGTGCACTTCTGAGCACATAAGGGTTGTATTGTAAAGGTAGTTTCACTCTTAAAGAGGGCAGTGACTATGTTTTAGCACATTTTTAAATTAGAGTACTTAGAAAGAAAAGTGTCCCTATGAGACACTGAAAGCCATTTGGAATTTTTTTCACAAATTGCAATGGTGCATCTAGGGTTCTGCTAATAGAATGAATCTGCAGATTTTATTCTCAGAAGTCTGTATTCTATGAGTATTGTGGGCTGAATGCATAACAATAAAAGGAAGGCCATATTTAAGTTTGGATATTAAAATATGTTTAGCAATGGCCCTGCAAGTAGTGGGTGAAAGGAGGTGACTGGTATTGTAACATAGATTAATTGAGCAAGGACTTTATGAGTTTCAAAATGTGTATGTGTGGTAAATGAAAGGGTAGGGTTGAGTACTAGGCCTAGGTACCTCTGTTCATTAGATATTATATTCCCAGTAAGATTTGTTAAGATAATAGGAGGAATATCAGACAATTTCATGGCTGAAGCCAAGACCATGACATTGGTTTTCTTAGGGTTAATTAATAGTTGTTAGTAATGGACCAGGCACATAGCTGAGTGAAACTGTCTTGTAACTTGGCGTGCAGGTCAAAGTGGCTAGTATTGGATTGCAGAAGTAGCATATCATCTGCACACATTATTAAACATTTGGTAATTCTAGGGAAGATAATTGACAAGAGAGAGAAGATAAGAGGATCTAGCACAGAGCCTTGTGATACACCTGTATTACGTTTACCAGCAGTAGAGTATGACACAATGCTATGGACTTGGATAGTTCTGTCTTTTAGATAGCTGCGAAACCAGTTAATATTGTTATTTTCAAAAATGAATCTTTTGAATTTGTTGAAAAGAAGGGTATGGTTGACTATTTCAAAAGCCCTTGTCATGTCAACAAAGAGGCCCACAGTAATAAGCCCCTCATTCAAGTTGCAATAAATGGTATCAGTGACCATTACCAGGGCAGTAAAGGTACTGACGGCATTGTGAAAGCCATGCTCTGCATGATATAACAGGCCATAACTACTAATGTGCTTAAGTATTTACTTGTATAAACATTTTTCAAATATTTCGTAAAAGGGCATAGAGTAGAAATAGGTCTATAATCCTTCATCCCATTAGAAGAAGTGACTTTATGCAGAGGGATTATAACTGCATGCTTGAATGCTGTTGGAACAGTGGCTGGGATGAGAGACAGGTTAAAGGTATAAGTAAGGGAGTTAATATTTTTTTTCAATCACCATCTTATAAATATTTCAAAAATCCCTATAAAGTATACAGCTTTTGCTGATGATTTAAACATCTGTTTTGAATTCCCAAATATAGATTTGAATAAGATATTGAACTCAATTGAAAATTTCTCAAAAATATCCAATCATGCCATTAACCCCAAAAAATCAGTCATATTCCCTCTTAATTCTATAGGACATAAAGAATTCTATTTCCCTGAAACGGAAATAAAAGTCAATTATAATTTTAAATATCTGGGTATAATGTTCACTCACCCCCAATCTGATATGACTAAAAACTATTTGTTTAAAACCTGGACTACCATCAGTGAGGACACTAAGAGATGGTTAAATCTCAATCTATCTCCAATATCTAAGATGGCTATAGTTAAAATGAATATTCTTCCAAGATTATTGTTTAATTTTAGTGCTATTAATCAAAATATACCCAAAAACGTCTTCTCCAAAGTTGAAACACTACTAGGTAAATTTATTTGGCATCCAAAAAGTACAAGAATAAAATATTCTAGATTAACATTACCGAAACAAAAAGGGGGGTTAGGTCTACCTGAATTCCAAACATACTATAACATTATAAATGCTAGTCAAATTATACAAATAGCAAATGTTGAACCATTCAGCAAAGCATGCTATCCACTATGGATTAAAATATATTACAATTATCTAATGTCATATAATTTAAATCCTAAAGTAGTACTTTTTTTGAATTCTATGATGTTAAAGTATTTTAAGGTCCACTCCGTAATAATAAGAAACACACTAACATTACAAAAGCTGGTATCCTTCCTAAATCTTAAAGATACTTTGGTACTGGAACAACCAATACACCTTAATCCTAATATTAAACTAAATAATACTATGACTCAGTACCCCAAAATCAAAAACACCACTGTATGGGATCTCTGTAGAATCAAAAGCCTTTCAACTGAAAACATTAGGCAAAGATTTGAAGTAAATAAAAGTTAGAACACCACAATCAACCAATTAACATACCTGATTAACAATTACTATGAATGTTAAAATAGATAACCAAGACATGCAGCTATTTCAACAAATTATTAACCTGTTACTTTTGAGATCTAAAATGTTATCAAATACCTATAGATTAATAACAAAAATTAAATATCAAGCTGCACTTCTATATTCAAAATTTTGGGAAAAGAAAAATAATAAGATCATTGTTGAACAAAAAATCTGCTGCAATTGAGCTTACTTAGAAACTATCCCCCCTCAAAAAACTAATTTACACCCAAATTATGATTAATAACAATGTGTATCACACACCACTTTTTTCTAAGTAAAATTAATCCCGCATACTCTCCTTATTGCACCATATGCCAAAACAGCTTTGCAGATACTCTTCATATTTTTTGGAGCTGCAAGAATGTTTACAAATTATGGTGCTCGATAAATGTAAAACAATCCAACAATATCCAAGTGCCTCCGCAAGAAAAAAGAAACAAACTAATTATGCAGAGAGACAAATAGAGACAAGGCTCCAGTTCTCCAAGAAATTTAATAATACCAGATACAAACACAAGCGCTTTCACTGACTGCTTCTTCAGGTGTAAATCAACAGTAAAAATACACCATATTTATATTCTTAATTAATGTCACATGACCTATCATTCAAAATAAAACCACTTCAATAAAATGGTATAAACATAATAAAAACACATGAGAATATATATATATATATATATATATATATATATATATATATATATATATATATATATCAAAATATGTATTATATATATATATGTATATATATATATATATATATATATATATATATATATATATATAAAATGAATATTGAATACGTGTATATATACAAATTCATTAATTAAGAATATAAATATGGTGTCTTTTTACTGTTGATTTACACCTGAAGAAGCAGTCAGTGAAAGCACTTGTGTTTGTATCTGGTACCATTAAGCTTCTTGGAGAACTGGAGCCTTGCCTCTGCTTGTTTGTCTACAAAATTATGGTGTTCGTTGAGAACCAAGTTAGAAAAAAAGGGATACACTAAATCTACCCTGTCATGAGAAATGGCAATTTTACATATATCGACTACCAAGTTTTCCTATGAAAATAAGCACATCATAATCACACTGTGTGCAATGATGAAATCATACATAGCCCAAAATTGGTTAGATAGAAGTAAAATCACATGGACGAATTTAAAGGAATGGCTATAAAGTAATTATTAGCCAGTAAACTAATTACAAGAAGTAAAAAAAAAAAACTATCCTACTGTCAGAAACATTGGAGAATGCTTATAGAAATCTTAGGTCAAAACTGATTTATGAACAAGGGACTACAACATCAGTATTATTCTATGTAATAAGGGAAACTAAAGATATTTAGTATTGTAAAATGGGGTCTATATTAGAACATCAAAGTTTCACAACTTCAAATGTTCTAATATTGACCCATATTCAGCGAACGCTGACAACATTGAACATTCAGAACAGCGAATTTTTTTCCCTTCCGAAACACATACACACAACATAAGCTCACCAAACAAACAGCAATCCATACACATACAACTAAAATCTTACATCTAACCCTACACTAAACTGTACATACACCACTAACTATCCACTTACATTAACCCAAACCCTAACCTTAAGGTCCATCACTATCGCACACTCACCTCACCCGTGCCCTAACCCTAACTCACCTACCATGCCCTAACCCTCACATCCACACAATTGCACACTTACCTGACCCGCGCTCTAACCCTTACTCACCTAACCTGCCCTAACCCTCACGTCCACACAATCGCACACTTACCTGAACCTGACCCATAACATTCCACCACAGCACTGAAAATAGTGAAGCATCAAAAACGGGCAACCAAATTCTTTCTCTAGGAAAAAATTTGGTTTTCAGCAGCTTCACTATTTTCAGCGTTCGCTGAATAGGGGTCGATATTAGAACATTCAAAGTTGTGCAACTTCAATGTTCTAATATAGACCCTGTAAAATGTTTACCTACAACAACAAGAGGTAGGTCATGGTAATACATATAAAATGGACATTCAAGGTGACATCACTGAATATAGTGCATATAGTTAGTACAAGATATAGCATAAGTTAGGTAGGCTTGTCTTTATGCAAGTGTTTTAATTTCAGATTTTCAATATGATGTATATTATTTCTGTGTAGTTTTCTGTATTATAGCTCTTATGAACTGCTTGATTCTTAGTAAATTTTGCATATTGTTAGTTTAACACTGATGGTTCATGTTATATATACTTTATTAGGATTACTGCAAATTGATATTCCGAGTACCTATTCTTATATTTTTCTGTGATATTTTTTTCTTGTATTAAAATAAGAAGAAAAAATACAATAAAAATATATCTAAAAAATTTTTTTCAGGTGAGATGAAAGTTGCTGGATTTAGATCCTGGATTGTTGACTCTCAGAAGTAAGGACTTGGTTTGCTTTATGAAATTTCAGAGAAGTGAAAAGTTGCTGCATAAGAGGCCAGAGTGTATATACCAGGGAATGAAGGTTCTTGTTCTTCTTTGGTCAGGAAGTAAATTACTGAAAAAGCTTTAGTTGTGTTGGTTATGGTGGACTGCAAAAAGTGAGCATAATCATTAGCAAAGGTGAAGAGATTCACTGTTACTGGTTCATTTTTGGCAGCTGAAGAGTTATTGTGTCACTGTAAAGCATTTCATTTCTTTCCAAAACTGATTAGGTCAAGACCAGTTTGCTTCTTGTTTCTGTCTAAGGTACATGTCTTTTGCATTATTTGTTACAATTGTTTCTTTCCTTAAACTCAGAAAAGTTTGGTGTAGCTTTATGTTGTTGTGGCTCCTTTTCCAGTTCTTCCAGGCTGGTTTTAATTTTGTTTTCATATCCACTGAAAGACTTCTTTTTGTAAGGGGTAAATGTTTCCTGAATTGTGGTCAGCTTTGTGTTGAAAAATTCTAAAGCAGAGGTGGTTTCACATATGGCATACAGGGGAGGCAAATCCATAGCACTGAGCAGGGTGTTTAGTAGCTTATTATTAGGGAAATATTTTCCTTTAATTATTTGAAGAGGTTTTTTATATGTTATGAATGACACAATA
This sequence comes from Protopterus annectens, assembly GCF_019279795.1. Classification (NCBI taxonomy): domain Eukaryota; kingdom Metazoa; phylum Chordata; order Ceratodontiformes; family Protopteridae; genus Protopterus; species Protopterus annectens. The sequence goes on from NC_056741.1 coordinate 379,002,687, forward strand.
CTAACACGGTGGTGCAGTGGTAGCATTGTTGCCTCACAGCAAGAGGTTCTCATGTTCGATTATCGGCTGGAGTGCGGGGAGTGCCTTCTGTGTGGAGTCTGCATGTCCTTCCCGCGGTTGAGTGGCATTCTGAAAGACATGCGTGAATGGGCGTGCCTTCATTGAAGGTTGGGTGTTGAGCTGGCAACTCAGCACCGTAGAAATCTACTGCCAATCATTAGCAGACCGGAGTTCCGCTGTGGTGACCCCTAACCGGGAAAAAGCCGAAAGACAAACAACATGAACGACACAATACAAGGTAACAGTTTTTCAGCAAATCAAAGGACTTGGATGAAAAACAGTCAGAATTCCAGGAAAAAACAGTCCAAATCCACTGTTCAATAAATAATTTAATTAGTTCAGGATATAAACAGTACATATAGCAGAACAAAGTTTTCGGGTAACGGTGGATTTGGACTGTTTTTTCCTGGAATATGTTATGAATGACCAAATGAATTTAATGTGTGAGGGTCACTTAGGCCATTGGGAATATTTTATTTCAGTGTGAAGGCACTTATTTTGTATGTTTGTTATTATTAGATCAAGCATGGAGCAAGAGTGAGTTCTTCTATTGGTTCGAGTAGGAGCCTGTATTATTTGGGCCAGGCTAAATTGCTGCAACATTCTCTTCACAGGCAGACACTCTTTCCCAATAGATTTGATACTGAAATCACCAAGAATAAATGCATTGTTATGCATGCCTTTAGGGAACATATGTTGCAGAGTTTTCTGTAAAACAGAGACAGAGAATGGTGGGGGATGTAAATTGTGGCAATCCACATGTAAGTATGCCCACCTAATGTGATGTAAGAGAGTACCCAGCTGGGACTCTTGTCATCTGTAGTATGAGAATTACTGCAATCCCACAACTGTAACTGAGGTATTCCTTTTTATTAGAATTGGAGCACTGCCCCTGCTAGGGCCTGGTCTGTTATTATATATATATATATATATATATATATATATATATATATATATATAT